>NW_011914733.1:0-1828 GCF_000151845.1 Pteropus vampyrus | reverse complement strand
CGCTCCATTCCCTTATTCATATTGGTCTTGGTTCTCTTCCTAGAATCCAGACGACTATGTTTTCCTCCTGTTTGAAAATCTCAGTAACTTCCCCCCCCCCCCCCCCGCTCCATGCAACCCACACCTTTCGAGCAAACATCCCAGAATGATTCCGCCCCTCTCAGGATTTCTTTACCTTGCATTTCCTGTGGCACAGTTTAAAAAATTAATAGACTTCTAAGGAACAAAATAAATGAACAAACATAACGGAAACGAACTCATAGGTACAGAGCACTGGTGATGGCCAGATGGGAGGAGGGGTGGGGGGCTGGGTGAGGAAGGGGAAGGGATTAAGAAGCACAAATTAGTAGCTACGAGACAGTCATGGGGATGTGAAGTACAGCATTGGGAACAGAGTCGATAATATCGTAATAATCTTGTATGGTGCCAGGTGGGTACTAGACTAATGGAGGGATCATTTCATAAATTATATCAATGTCTAACCACTATGCCGTACACCTGGAACTAACATAAAATAATAGTGAATGTCAACCATAACTGAAAGATAAAAATTAAAAAAAATCAATAGACTTTATGATTTTGAGCAGGTTTAGGTTGAGGAGAAGGTGCAGAGATTTCACACGCGTTCCCGCCCCTCCACCCCAACTTCCCCTCTTATTAACACCTCGCGTTAGTGTAGTACATTTGTTTCCATTGATAAGCCAATGTTTATACATGATTGCTAAATAAAGTTCATAGTTTTCATTGGGCTTCGCTCTCGGTGTTGTATACTCTGTGGGTTTTGAAATGTCCGTAGTATCATGCGTCCACCACTGCAGTATCATACAGAATGGTGTCACCGCCCCAAAAGGTCCCCAGCTCCGCCCCCGCACCCCACACATACGCACGCTCCCTGAACACCTGGCAACCTCTGATCACTTTTTACTGTCTCCATAGTTTTGCCTTTTGCAGACCATCCTGTGGTAGGAATCATACGGTCTGCAGCCCTTTCAGATCCCCTGGCACTTTCTGATTTGAGTCTTAGTTCTAGAGTCAGTAGTGTGTGGAGTCTGCTCCCTGCCTGGGCTGTGGACCCCTAAGGGACAAGGACCACGTCGTCATCATAGAACCTGCCTGGCTCTCCTTGGAAATATGTAAGCAGGCGCTGGGAGGTTGCAGGTGGGAGTGCTTGGGTGGGAAATCTACCCTGCATTGGATGGTTGGGCCAGATGGCCTCTGAGATGCAAGCTTCTGAAAATAAGCCAGGTGTCCGGAAACAGCTGTGCCCCTAGACGCTCATCAAGTCCATCTGGAACAGGAAAATGCAGGGTCCAAGAGAGTGGTCACAGCTCAGGATGACTTCCAAATGTTCTTCTGACCTTGATTAGAAAGAGGGGATCAGAGCGATGTTGACTCCCCAGAGAGGAAGCGGCTGTGACATAGTTACTTTACAGAGGGGAAGTGGGTTGGCAGGTGCAGCTGAGCATTATCTGTGCCATCAAATAGGGGCACGTGGGTCTCTGGCTCTCTACGAGTAAACCCTGTTCCTCCAACCTCCCGCTCCCTCTCCCTGACTATCGCTTAGTACCGGTCTCTCTGGACGGGGCAGTATTTCTGAGCAAACCAGATCTGCTGCCCAATCCTAGAAAACCAGGCGAAACCAAGTCTGGAAGCAGCAGCCATTCCTTTACATTTGTTTTCAGCCAGAGATGTGGGCTCTAAAGAATCGATGGGCCAAGAAGAACCGTGGATACCTAGCTGCTTCCATTCTTCCCCCAAGAGAAGGAGAAATCCTTCCCTTTAGCCATCTCTGGAGACCAGGTGTGATGCTGTTTTCGATCACCCATTT
>NW_011914732.1:0-2357 GCF_000151845.1 Pteropus vampyrus | reverse complement strand
CACCAAGTGGGACCCACAGGCAGGACGAGAACCCGGCCCTCTGGCTGTGGGCGCCCCTCTGAGGCTGCAGCTCAGAGGCCTTGCTGTCTTCATCTGCAGGCATCGCCCCCAACATCACCAGGGGCCCCCTGGACAGCACGGTGATTGATGGCATGTCAGTGGTCCTGGCTTGCGAGACGTCGGGGGCTCCCCGGCCGGCCATCACGTGGCAGAAAGGTAGACGAGACTGATCTGCTTTGGGGGCGTGGCCCTGTGACAGTCTAGGGCAGTCCTCGGCACTAGGCTCTGGAGCTAGCCAGCTTGGATTGCCCACATGCAGTTCCCCAAGTGGGCACGGTCATGCCACAGTAGGTACCACATGCCACCCTGCTGGGCTCAAGTCACAGCCCTGCATAGTCTGAGACCCGTGTCCTGGGGCTACGTTATATACTCTGAGTCTTAGGGTCTCCACTTGCAAACTGGGGACAGTAGTACACACACCTTAGGGTGGCGTGACGGGTGCATGTGAAGGGACTGCGCTGTGCCCGGTGAAGCCCAGTGGAGAGAGCCGTTTGATGGTCGATAAATACTATGGCGGTGACGAGGGAGAGTACGAGGCCGTCCCCCGTCCCCAGGCAGCTCGGAGGGCTCCAGACGCCTGAGCCAGCGAAGCCCAAGCTGTCGACCTAAGTCTGCCCACCGTGTGCCTCCTCCACCCCTCTGTGTGGCATGCTCACCTTCACACTGTTCCTGTGTACACACACACACACACACACACCCCTCCACACCTCTCCCCACACCTCCTCCACAGTACTCCCCCGTGCCCCGGGCCCTCACCTTCTAAAATATTAGATAATCTGCATGTTCATTTTGCTTATTGCATGTCCCCCCACAAAGACGGGGGTTTTAATTTTGCACATTCAGTCTCCCCAGGACCTAGAACAGAGTCTGGCACACAGTAGGTGCTCAATAAATATTTGTGGCCTGAATGTCAGCGCACTCAGGCACATGCCTAGACATGCTCACGAGTTGAGCATGCCGGCACACATGCGCAAGCAGACGCTTGCGGGCTCCCACGTGGAGATCCCTCTGTGCCGACAAGTGGAGTTTTCTTTAAAATAGATGTAGTCACAAAAACCTGCATCCTCGGCTGGCTCACACACACAGCACATCCCCCTCCCTCGCCCGCGGTCTGTCTCTACCTCCATCTCCATCTCTACCTCTATCTCTGTCTCTGTCTCTGTCTCTGTCTCTGTCTCTGTCTCTATCACCCTCTCTCTCTCCAGGCACCAGGCGTCCCTAGGTCCCACTGAGCAGGAATGTCTGTCCTGGCCTTTTCGCCCTGTTCCCACTCCTTACTGCTCCCACCCATCACTTTCCTCAGCTCCCCTGAAGGTGACTCTCCAGAAGTATCCTACTGCAGGATGCCTGTCACCACCTTGTCAGAGCTGTCTGCCCCTTCCGCCGCCCCCCACCCGCTGCCCTGGTGCCAGCTGTATCAGGAGACAGTCCCTGGCCTTCTCTATTGAAGAGCAGACAGTGCGGTGGTTGAAAGGCATCAGGAGACCTGGGCTCCGGGCTGCCCACTCTATGACCCTGTGCCCTTGCACCTGTCACCAAGTCAGAAACCTCAGCCCCCACCCCAGTCCTGCCGCCACCCTCCCCTAGGCCCTCCCAGCATTTCTAAAGCTGGGAGCCTGCCTGAGCCCCCCCAGGGCGGCCCAGAGGGGTGGGATGTGTGGTCTGGCCACGCAGCAATCTGAGAGAGCAGGGAGGGCTGCGGGGTGGGCCGCGGGCCGCAGCCTGAGCTACCCCGCGCTGCCCACAGCGGAGCGCATCCTGGCCAGCGGCTCTGTCCAGCTGCCTCGCTTCACACTCCTGGAGTCCGGCAGCCTGCTCATCAGCCCCACGCACATCTCTGATGCCGGGACCTACACCTGCTTGGCGACCAACTCTCGCGGGGCCGACGAAGCCTCGGCCGACCTGGTCGTGTGGGGTGAGTGTGCGGAGCATGTGCTGAGCACATGGAAGCCCCTGCAGACCACGCAGTCATACCGCCAGCACCCCCACGTCCACGCGTGTATCCGACAGGGCGCTCCTTACGAGAGGGACTTGGGCAAATCAATTCGGAGGAGAGGGACCAGGGACATTCTTGGGTGATGCCACGTGAGTGAGGGCCGGTGACCCGCTTGGCCGAGCTGGGAGAAAGCGCAGGAGACGGACACCTGTCTTCATATACATTTGGGGCAGAAATCAGCAAACTTTCTGTAGAGAGCCAGGTAGTAAATATTTTAGGCTTTGTGGGCCAGACAGTCTCTCTCACGGCATTCTCAGCTGACGCCTGTTTCACGGAGAAAGCCATCACAGATGATACTTGA
>NW_011914731.1:0-1464 GCF_000151845.1 Pteropus vampyrus | reverse complement strand
AGAAAGGCAAACACCATATGGTTTCACTTATATGTGTGATTCTCAAAACAAACAAACAAAAACAGATTCATAGAAACAGAAACCAAAAGGATGGTTACCAGAAGGGGGGGGTGGGGGATAAGTGAAAAGGTGAAGGGGAATGTAGTCAATAATATTGTGATAAGTTTGCATGGTGATAGGTGATTATTAGAATTGGTAGCGTGATCACATTTAAAGTATAAACATATCAAATCACTACATTGTACACCCAAAACTACTATAATATTATATAACAATTATATTTAAATTTTAAAGAAAGAGGGAAAAATATGAAATAAAAAGCTTAACTAATGAAATCTGTAAGAACTGGCTAAAAACGGAACTTCCTAGAAGCCAAAGTAAAGATTTCAGTTCCCGGGAAGGCTTCACTACAAGAATATTTATATAAAAGACTACAAGCAATGCAATAGACATATTCGCAAAAGCCATTTAACAAAACCTATTGCAAAGAAGTTTCACCTACGGTTATCTCTTATACTAGACCTTTCTGAAAGCTGAGGATGAAAAGTAAAATTTTTGATTTTTAAAAGAAATTCTAATGAAGGGCAGGGCTTGGTGACACCGTCGAGGAACGCAGCATTCCTATGATTTGTCTTAACACATGGATAAACTTCAAAGAAGTTTTTACAGTATGACTGTTTAACTTATCTCTTACTGTTGCTCTCAAAGATCAATTTTCCCACCAGATTTTTGAGAAGAGTTGATATTAGATAAGAACTATAGAAAGGAAGGATCCTGAAAGGCAGGTATTCTGCATTATATACACCTGCAGACAGCTGAAGTGTATATAACACAGAAGCTGCTTCACTAGAGCCACTGCTGGGTCTGATATACAGTCTTGACTAGTTGCAGAAGTCCACGGGAGAGCCCCTAGTGCGATTCAAGCTTTTTCTCAGAGATAAGCTCCAATGCTGGTCACAAATATCCCAATGTACATAACTGAATATCACTCCATAACAGATGGATGAAATGGAAGTGGCTTAGAAGATACTGAAAACTGAACTTATCACTTCTACAATCATGAACTGTGACTTACCAGACAAAACAATTTTAAACACTATTGAACCCCATGTCTAACAAGATATTAATCAAAAATGGACCCCAGTTAACCAAATAAAATCATTTGTTGTATAATATTATAAAATATAATCCATCTCTATGTCAGGTATCTTTCCAAAATGTTGATTTTGGCTTTGAAATAATTAATATTTAGATGTCCTTCCTGACAAGGTTAAGCTAACTCTTGAGACTGCTACTATAATACGAAAGGCAGCCCATGTCATCAGCATTCTAATTCTGCATGCTGCAGATCCAAAGGGAGTAAGACTAAGGGGAACATATTGGGATTAAAGAAGAGCATCGCTTTCACCAGTGATTTAGAGTGTCAATATACAAATAATTATATCAATAATACTGATCTTCTTT
>NW_011914730.1:0-997 GCF_000151845.1 Pteropus vampyrus | reverse complement strand
TATTCTATATTGAGCGCATCTCAAAAGGTAAGAAATGCCTTTTACACTTCTTTCCCATTCTACAGTGTCCAGTACCAACTGTGGATTGATGTTATCTCTGTAGTCCCCAAAGCGGGCAGTACGACAAGTGGCAGGTAGTCATTAATATACGCTCAGAAAAGTAGGATGAAGGTGTGACTATAAGTAAAACTTTTCCACCAAGGCTTGTGGACTCAGCATCATTTATTTTCAACTATAGCTCCATACAGATGTTTACTTGTTGAATTTTATCAATGACATTATGAGACAGAAAAAAAAAAAAAAGCCTAAAATGAGTAAAGTAATCTTAAGAATCTGATAAAGCAAAATTTAGCGCACTCCTGTGTAGCTAGCTACCCAATGTCGGTGCCTATAATATAAAGTTTTACTTCCCTGTTTCTTATGTGCAATGCTTTATAGAGACTAGCTTTTACAACTAGGCTGTGCAGCCGAAGGATGGACTATTTTAGTTCTCCTCTTTAAAAGGGAAAAGCTACCTTATAAAAAGGAATCATTTATATATATAAGAAATCATGACAGCAACAGCATCGAAGACAAGAGCAAACAAGCACACCTGTTACCACTTTTTAAGTGATCGCTGATTTCCCACTGCTACAGTAAAGCCCTCTTCTGCAGCCGAGTCTGAAGGAAGCATCAATCGGCGAACCATTCAAATGACCCCACAAAATGCCATTCTAAATGAACAGATGCTTCTTAAATTAAATATGGGGCGGAGGGGAAACGGGCAGTTGTTCCTACGAACACCACCGCACGCTGCGCCGCCCTGGGGAGCCTGGCGGCGCGGGAATCCCATTTCTGCCCCCAGGTCGGGTCTGGGGAAGGCTCTGCCGAGCCCAGGGTGGGCCATTCCCGCACCCGCCGCCGCGTCCCCGCCCTCGGCCGCCCGCCGCACCTGCAAGTCCCGCGCGCTCAAAGGCCTCGGCACCGAAGACCTCCTGTCCTGCTCGCCCGGATCAGC
>NW_011914729.1:0-4161 GCF_000151845.1 Pteropus vampyrus | reverse complement strand
GTTAGGGCCAGAATTGGAGGCACAGATTGCATCAGTAGACTCCTTCCTCTCTCTTTTATAATAAAAACATGAGGCTCATCATGGGATGCGTTGTTTAGTGATGGTAAGAGAGAGAGCACTGGATTTAGAGGGACCCGAGAAATGTTGCAATGAGAGAAAAAAATTAACATCAACTCTAAGTAAAAGATATTTTTAACTAGGTTGGAGACACCCAGAGTCTGCTCATAAGATGTCAACATGCCAGCCAGTGCCATGAATCTTTAAGTTAAACTTTTCACCCTCAGTACCTCTAGTGGGAGTGGACTTGGGGAGGCATTCTAGAAAGCAATCAGGCATGATTTCATCAAATTAAATATACACATACCCTCTGACCCAGTGATTTCAGTGCTAGGGATATATTGCAAGGGGACGTGGATGCCCACAACAGAGTGATTTGTGGTGATGGCGAGGAGTTAAATGCAACTTGGGTGCCCATTCCTGGAGAATGGGGAGGTAAAATGTGGTGGAAGTATACCATGGAAGCTTCTGCAGCATTTAGCAGTCATTGATTAGATACAAACATAGCATAGTTGAATCTTAAAACAGAACTGGTGAAAAAAAGTAAGACATAGAATGAGATCTATAACACAACATTTAAACAAATTAAAATGCATGCATACAAAATAATACCCATTTGCATTAATACATACAAATAAACAGATACACATTGAACCATTAGAATGATTGACTGTGAGGATGGGGATGGGGATGGGGAGATGGCTATGTGAATAAAAGAGAATAAATAAACACATAAAATCTCCTAAGAGAGGAATCTTAAGTGGAAAAATATAAGAAGTATGATTTACTCAATCCTCTGCACCTGAGGTCCAAAATAAATAAAAATATGAAATCTCCCATGTTTTTGTTAGTCTGGGCTCTATAGTCTGTACATTCCTCAATGATCCAATGGGACACATACAAAAAGGAGAGGGTATTTTGTTGAATTAAATAAAACAAAACAACAAAAAAAGAATAACTTGTTCTGCATAATCTCTCAGCTGGGTCTTACATAAATCTATGTTGGTCTCCATGGCTGCTCAACAATTCTTATCTATTTCTCTTGGATAGTCCAACTCATGGCATCCTTTCTTAAACTTCACTCTCTCTGAGCCCCAACCTCAGTTCTGTCTTCTCCCTTATTCTCATCACATGGGCTCACCAACAACTTTTTAGAGATCAACATCACCTGTCCCATTTAGGGTTCTTAATTAGAAACAACAAAAACTAGCCTTTGTCCTTAACAAAACAAGGGGTTTATGAAGATGTGGAAGCCAAAAGACTCCACAATAGGCTGGAGGAGCAAGCCTGGAAAATAAGTGAACTCCAAGGGGATCTGGAAGCTGAGTTGCAGGAGGAGTCTAACTGGTTGCTCCTGTGGCTGCTGCCTTTGACACTCCTACACTGCAGGACACTGATGCTGGACAGCCAGCTGATTGACCACAGGTCATTGTGGTAACCAGCCTCCAAAATGGCCCTGATGATCTTCACATGCCTGATAGTCTCGCCTGCACTATGTAGGGCTTCCCTGTGCATCCAGTGGGATCTTGTGGAGATGACAGTGTGTGACTTCTGATGATAGGTTATAAAAGATGTCACGGTTTTTGCTTTTCTCTCTCTTGGATCATTTGTTATGGGAAAAACCAGCCACCAGCCATAAGGTCAAAGGTCACTCAAGAAGCCCTATAGGAAGAGGGGCTGAGGGACTGAGGATGAAGGACTGAGGCCTCCTACCAACAGCCAATGACAAACTATGGTCTCTTGCTAACAGTCTCTCATGTGAGTCAACCATCTTGGAAGTGGATCCTCAGCTCCAGTCAAGCCTTCATGTGACTGCAGACCCAGCCAAAATTTTGTTTGAAATCTCCTGAGAGATCCTAAGCCAGAACCATTTAGCTTGAATTCCTAACCACCAGAAACAGAGAATAAATATTTTTTAAGGTGAGGTAATTTGTTATGCAAATATTCACATTTCCATGCTATGTGCAATGGAAGCAGGATTCTATGATTGGCAACCCCTTTGAAAACCTTTCCATTTGGAGATGGGTGAGAAGCAGGTACCCCAAGGAAGTTCTGATAGTATAGTTATAGCTACTGGGGGATGATCAGGAATCAGGAGGCTGCCCCAATTGTGTCCACTACACTTTTTTTCAAAAGTCCTGAATGTGACAGAGAACTAACACAGAATCTTAAGCAGTTAAGCGGCACGATGAAATAATATTTTTCTTTATTCAATGGCTGAAGGGATTAAATGAGATAATGAATGTAAGTTATCTAATATAGTACATAGTATATAGTAGGTGCTTGTCTGGGTTTGGATTCCCCCAGAAGATGACTTTGAAACAAGGATTCAAGTACAAGTTGTTTACTTGGGAAGTGCAGAGATACCAGTACTGGAGTGGAGAAAAGGCCAGCAATAAAGGCTGCATTGTTAATTCATTACCACAGTGGTTGACTGGAGTTTAAGCCCATGAGGATACTCTTGGAAGTACTACAAAACTCATGCCTCAGAAATATCCCACCTGAGAGTCAAGGAGTTCAGATATTTATATATATCAAATCCTGAGAGTCATTGGCTAAGGGACATTCCTAGGGCCCATTCCCAGGGGAGTTATTCCTCAGCACTGCTTGCCTGCTGCACACGTGGGCAGATTCCATAGGCAGAACCTGTAGCACTTAATATGTGTTAGCTTCTTCCCAGTCCTCTGCCTCCCCACTATCACTTAAAAGTCCCTTGAGTATAGAAATCATGTCTTATTTATTCCCAAATTTTCCATGTAACCTAGCACAATATATAACACATAGTGTTGGTTAATAAATATATTCTTTGCTTAATTAATGACATTTCAGGGCATCTTTTTCCTGAAGATCTATTGGTATTGCATCTATATATCTTTGATTTGCTGGGACAGAATGAATTCTGTGCCATTATATTTTTATCCATTAAGTATATAATTGAACATGATCTGATTTTTATACTTTTATAATACTTCTTATGCAATTGCATTCATAAATAAATAAGAAAGTCTCTGGTAGGTCACAGGTCTTGTATAAATACCTTGAACTTATCACTATAGGAAGCTATCTCCAAACTGGGGGAATTTGGAAACTCCTGGTATATAGATTCTTATTAGCTTTCTTGCCTGAATCAGCCTAGCATTCTGCCAGCAATAATGACCTGCCCCCCGCCTTCTCAGCCTTATCTAATCCTTGAGCCAATGAGAACCAAGCTTCAAGTTGTAGTGAGAACTCCCTTCCCCTGGGGGTGAGGAATGCATTCCGTATTCCAGGTTAGAACATCTAGCTTTACAAAAGAATTATTAGAGCCTCGAGTGCTAGATAAGCAATCAGCTCTAGTTTCTTCTTTTCACATCATTATGCATGGGGCCAGTTTCTTCCCAGGACCCTTGTCTTGGAGCCTGGCTCTGATCCCAGGTCAGAAATCTTGGACCCTAATTCTAGTCACCTAGTTTTTGGGGACTCATCTCCCCCTGTTGGCTGTGTTTTACTTTTGAGAGCCTAACAGCTACCCTAAACCAGACAGAATTGGTGTCACCATAACTATTTCCCTAAAGAATTGTCCCTGCCTAGAAGCCACCAGCACTGTGTTTATATGTTCCATCAGATTGAATCCCTTAGAAATTGATGATGGAGTTTGTCATATCCCCTTAACAGTTCAGTGGTCACGGCTGGTCCTGATCAGTCCATTCAACCCTCAACTCTTGTCAGCTTTTCTAGATGTTCATTCACCATACCTTCCATTCTTCTCGTATTTGTCTTCTAGCAATACATTTACTGTAGGACATTATCAGAGTGGGCAGTTTTGGTTGATGTTTCCTAGACTTTGGGACTCCATCTTGATTTTCTTACCTCTAGACCACTGGTTACTGATGTCATCTTTCTGCATCCAAGACACAGGACTTGAAAATGGGCACCCAGTAGTGGGTTGTTAAGAGTAATGGGCATGAATGCCTTATTTGCACCATGGGCTATTCAGACCAGTGTTCAGCTCCAAATGCCTGTACTGTGTCTCCTATGGCTTCCCTGATGTAATTCCTGAAGAATGACATTTCTATTTGGGATTGGTGGCAAATATGGATGAAGATGTTTTTTCTGGGTTCCTGA
>NW_011914728.1:0-1292 GCF_000151845.1 Pteropus vampyrus | reverse complement strand
GTTAAAGTAAATTAATACATATTTCTTATATTATTCTATACTTGTCTGTATATGCAAGAAATATAGTTTTATTTTGATAAGGATTTAAAAATTATTTTTATATAAACTCATTTTCCATTGTCTCATTTCATTTAATCACTTGTTCTTTTTTGTTGTTTTTCTTTTTAATTTTGAGAATCCTAAAAATGCTTATACTATTTTTCTGATCATTTATTTATATATTTTGTATTAGAGTAAATTCATTTTCTGATATGTTTCCCATTTTATGGACTTCAAATTTTTTGATTTTTCAGGCTTATACAATAATACACATTTTCTCTCTCTTATTTTGGAAATACCTTTTCCATTCCACTCACTCTTTACCAGACAGTGGTTTTGGAGATGCCACTACACCAATCGCTTCCTGATCACTCATCCTGGCTTGGAGGCTTTGTCTGATTTCTATTTCTATTATTCCCTCAATTAGCATTTTCATGTAAGCGATGGGAACAGAAAAAAAAAATGGTTTTAATTTTTTTTGTGGTTTTAATTTTTTTATTCTAGCTTTCTTTCTTTATGTTCTGGGGTCATGGAAATGTATACTAACACATATAAGGCAATGCCCAAGTGACCAGCATTCAGCAGGCCTGGGTTTGCTGACTCTTACTCCTTTGTGCGTTCATTCTGTTTTTTTTGTCTAGAGAAGTATTTGCATACACATAAATGTATGTATGTTTGTATGCATTCATTTTGGTATGTTATTCCATTTTAAATTTCATTTTTACGTATTATTATCCATAACTTCCTTGTGTTTAGAGAAAAGGCTGTCTTGACTAATACTTTTGTATATGGTATCATTAATTCTCTCAATGTTACAACATGGGTGTTTTGAACCACAGTTTATGGATGTAAAAATTGAGGCTCAAAGAGGCTAAGTGGCTTTTCTGATCTAGCATAACCAAATCTCTTTGATCAAGCACATGTTTTCAGCTATCCATTGGTACCTTTTTTCAGAAAATTGCTAATTTTTTTTCTATCCAAAATAAGTCATTTCTGTTATTTATAATTTCATCAATCCTCAAAAAATTTAAAAAATGGTCTTACAAATAAATTCAAACATCTTTACCTCTACATCTTTACAATTATCCACAGTTCTCTTATACTTTGAATGATGTAGCTGATTTAAGGCTTTTATATGTATGATTAAAATACATGTTAAAAACATTTATATCTACATTATAAACCCTTTTAAAATTGCATATATATTTTGACAGGAATTCCTTTAAATGTGAGTTCTCGCACTGATGATACTG
>NW_011914727.1:0-1909 GCF_000151845.1 Pteropus vampyrus | reverse complement strand
CAGAGCTAGCCCTGACTAAACATTTAAATTAAAAAGAACATTCCATGGAGCACTATTGCGTATTTCCTTTAAATTAATCAATGAGTTTGCTGTATATTATAAACTCAAGTGGGATCATAAATTTATTTGATAATAATACTAACTTTTGTTGATTAAATTAGCTTGATCCTTGACACGGTGTAAAATCTCTACTGACCTAGTTTACTTTTTTCATCCTAAGTTGTATTGTTAATAATTGGATGTAAAGGGAGCAGAGTCTGGTGTTAGGTAATAAAATCTTTTATCTTATATGTCTTGTTTCCTAAGTTTACATCCAATGGGGGGAGGGGGAAACAGAGAAAAAGTTAATATGAATAAGATAGAAAGCATTGCCTTCATTTATTTTTCAAAGTTTCTAGTTGTAGTCACATCTCAGTTATTTTAAATTCACTCTATTTTGGGAACTGACCTCAAATTTCATGCATGCATAATCTTCTTTTTAATATTTTTTTCATGCAAGTTACTTAAAAGATTTTTCAGAACAGGAAAATATGTTAACTCAGATAAATATATTGTTGCATTTTGTATTGATACTTGAATCGGTCTAAACTCTGCTCTTGTATGTGGTTTAAACCTCTGCTTTCACAAAAGGCCAGTGTCTTTGCCACAGCCACATGCTGTTATATTTAGATGCACAGGATCCATAATAGAAATGCTTATAATTCTAAAAGCAAATGTCATGGGCTGGGCAATACAAATATGCTTTGGAAAACCTATTGCCCAAATCGTTACTTATATAGAGTTCTCTGCATCATAATATATAAAGTTTCTCTAGAAATGCTATAGATATAAGATTGAATAAGCCAAAAATTTCAAAGTAAACAAAATATTCAGACCATTTTTACCTGTAATGGGTTAATTATATGATTTACCACACAGATTAGCAATGATTTGTTTAAATATGAGTACAATAAACATTTTAAAAATGACGTTATAATCCCCTCAATGAAAAATCTAAATTCATTTTGGTGAAAGAATTGGAAACAAAAGTTCGAGCCACATAAAGAATCCAATTATCTTATAGTGACAGCTAAACTCATACAATATTAGAAGACAGCAATGATGCTAATTATGAGTAGTTTTTAAAAGATAAAAAAAAATCACAAAACTTAATCAAAATACATTAGAACTTAGGGGTGCTAAGTCTAGCAATTATTCTCTGAAAACAGTAACAGTTATATGAAGAAAAGAGAAATACTATGTAAATAGTTAATGGGACCCACAAAAGAAAAAATGTTTTTTGTTGATTTAACCCTCTCTAAAAAATGGATGGCTTTTTATATAAGAATAAAGTAGCCCACTTTTTTAAAAAATTGAAATTTATCTAGTCATATATTCATGGTTTGAAAGGGCCCTGAAATTTGGATAATTTTATTCATTTTAGAGATGAAGAAAGACTTGTCAATGTCACAAAAAATCACACTTAAAAACACTACAGAACTTAGGTGGTCAATGCAGAAGGTAAAAAAAGTCCCAGGCTAGCAATGTGACATTGAGAAGTCATGACCTAGAGAATGCCTGAATGGATGTTTATATGAGTAAGAAATGGGCAATATAAAAGGTCAACTGAAAAAGTCAAGATCATAAGGCCAATACAAAGAGAGTTCAATCCAGAAAACTGAAACTAACGTTTTAGATTTGGGAGCTGATGTTCACATCCACAGGACAAGCATCAATTGATCCAAGAGCAAGGGCTCAGTAGCATTTGTCCAGATTTTCAGTGATTTTGCCTCACAAAGTTGGCTATGGCTTAGCAAGTGTACATTACTCCTAATACAAGATCACGGTTTGTCCTTGAACTTTTAAAATTATCTTAAATTAAGAATAAATTTATTTGTTTATATAAATTGGAAAAAACAAATTATCTTGA
>NW_011914726.1:0-1615 GCF_000151845.1 Pteropus vampyrus | reverse complement strand
AGTTAAAACAATCATACAAAGAAAACTTGCTATATGTGATATTATTGCTGGTTTTATAGCTACCATAACTAGAAAGGTATGGTATTGGTTTTCAGAGAGACATATAGATCAATAGAACAGCATTGATGACCCAGAAATGCACCTTCACAAGTATGCTCCACTAAATTTTCACAAAGGTGCAAAACCAATTCAAAGGAGGAGAAACATAGCCTCTTTAATGGATCATGCTGGATTGACTTGATTTCCATAGGCAAATTAAAAAGAAAATTATCTTGCCCTAAACTTTACACTGTAAACAAAAGTTATCTGAAACTGCATTGTAGGCATAAATATAAAACTTAAAACTATACAATTTGGTGTGTGTGTGGAGCGAGGGATATTAAAGGAGGAGAGAATCTTGGTACCTAGCACTAGGAGAAGAGTACTTAGACTTGGCACCAAAATGATGATGCACAAAAGGTCTTTGGCTCATTTTCAATTCTTTTAACCGTTAAATTTTGAGAGTTCTTTAAATATGCTACACACTGTTTGTTCAATGTGTAATTTGCAACTTCTCGTTTCCAGTCTCTAGGGAGCAATCAAATTACCTTTTAATTCTCTTCACATAGGTTTTCATGGAATAATTTTAATAAGGCCCAGTTGATCAATTTTTCCCATAGCAATGACCATATCAAAGCTTTGCTTTTAATACATTAACCTAATATAGCATATATTTATCTCCTTGTTATTTTTAACTTTTCTTATAAGAAAAGTGCAGCTGCAAAGCATAGAATAGGAACTACTTCTATACAAATTAACAGCTCTCCAGAAGTCTTTAGTCCTGCACAGCTGCACTGCATACCATGCTCCTCCCCGAAACATAAATATTTACTTAATGTTGTTTGTGCCGATAATTGATGTGTAATTAGATATTATTTTACCCTTTTGCATCTAAATGTTTATAAAGATAGTAATAAAACTCAAAATTCCTCATAGTCAATTTAATTCAATGGACCGATAATAACAGGGTCCAAAGAATAAGAGTAACGATGGCCATGAGAGAAGAAAAAAAACAGTGTAAATTTGTAACATAACTCATACGTAAGAGGGGAATGTAATCCTGAGTATAAAAAACATATGTCTCTCTTACAGCAGTTTCATGCTGCTTAGTGTCCTCTTATTTTAATTAAAAGTATCTTGTATTGCCTTGAATAGTATAGATGTGTTTAATACTTCTCATAATTTTGATATAACAACAGAAAGAACCCATGCATGCAAAGCAGCTAATGAACTGAACAAGCAATTACCAAGCAGACAAGATGTTCCAGAACAAGTTTATGAATCATTATATGAATATATATAAATATATATATATATATATATATATATATATATATTTATATATATTCCCTTTCTTCAAAAGTTTGGTGGACATTGATGTGAGTTTAAAGGAGAAAGATAATTTTTCGGAGTTTCTATGTATTTTAAATAGGATGAATGATACTAACTATATCTTAGAGACACAATCAATAAAATAAAATGATGAACTAAAATAAAAGCCAAATATATTAAACTTTACCATACAGTTTAGTGTGTGTGTATGTTCTTCTATGGACACCGCACTCCCCCCACCCCC
>NW_011914725.1:0-2321 GCF_000151845.1 Pteropus vampyrus | reverse complement strand
TTCTAAAAGGAAGGTGAACCTCTGGGGCCTGTAGAGTGTTAATGGTACCTCCCCACCCTACATAAATACATGAGAGCCATGGAGCTCAGGGTCTGGGCAGGGCCGTAGCTGGCTGAGGGTACCTGTGTAAAGTGATGGAGAAATGTACAAGACTCTTCCTCTTCTAATTCTCTTCGTCATCATCTCCATCCCAAGAATTTGTTGTTCCCTGCTATGTTTCATACACTGCACTAGACACTCTGCCCTCCTCTCTCCTCTCCTTGTCACACACCAAAGTCACCAGCTCAGTGACACGCAGAAGGTGGATATCGCACAAGTGTCTTTTGGCCAATTGTGTTAAGTCCAAGTAGCAGCGTATAAATAGAGTGGGGTGCAAAGCTGCACCTGCCACTGGGACGAGGGCAGGCACCCAGGAGCAGAGAGGCGGGGAGGCTCCCAGTGCCCACCACAGCCCTGATCCTTGCCTCACCGAAATGGGGCATCCAGAATTGTGGTTACTGTGGTGAATGTTTGGGTCAGGACTGGGTGGGATTAAGGTTGTGGTTGAAGTGACATCCTATTTCACAGTAGGGTGGTGGTTAGGGAAACTTTATGTGGTATTAGAATGAGATTTTAACCTTAGTGTTGGGTGAGGGTCAGGTTAGGCTTGGGTCAGGCTTGGATTAGGGTTATGTCACAGTAGAATTTAGGACTGTGGGTTTTTGAGTGTGAAATGGTTATCATTTTAACCTACCATTTATAAGCCTTATTGAGTGAGCTGGCCCAACTGTTTGAGGCATTTTACAGGCATCACCTAATTTAATACTGGGGACAATACAACATAGTGGTTAAGAGTGTGTGTCATGAGTCAGACCTCAGTTTTGTCTGATTCTGTTGCTTCTTCAATTCCCCACATCTCAGTATAAATTGATAATGCTAATACTGGCCAGAAAAAAAAAAATATATATATAAGGTTGCAGTCAGAATAAAATAAAAGTGGATAATGTGCTGAGCCACATAGCTAAGTGCTCACTACTCTATAGCTGATACTCTTTCTTATCTGTATCGGTCAGAATTCCAGCAGGAAACAGATAGCACACTCAATGGGGACCGTTTAATAAAAGGTCTATTGGCAAAGGCATAGACAGGGTTATGGGAAACAGCAAAGGCTGGCAGGTACCCCAGGAGTGGTGTAGGGAAGCCCTCAACCCTCCAGGTCTAAAGGGGCCAGGGGCCAGGGGTTACTGGAACCCAGAGTGGCTCCAGCCATTGGAGAGGGCCATGACAGAGCTGTGGCCTCTGGTAGAGGAACATGGCCACTGCCCACCTGCAGTGGCCCATGAAGAGAGAGCCAGGAGAATAGATACCTCCACTCTCTCTGCCTCTTGCTGGGGTCCCACGCGGACGGGGGCAAGTGAAAGATCTCCAGCATGTTAACCTGTCCTCTCAATGACCTTGTGAAGAGGATACTCCTGTTAGCCACACTCCACAATGAGAAAACTGAGAGAGAGTGATTGCAGCCCAGCTCTGCTCAAGACTCCAGGACCTGGGCCTGCAGCCATTTTGCTCAACAGAACCTAGAGCAGGTGAGCTCAGGCGAGTGCAGACCAGCAAGCCTGGTGTGGGAGTTGCAGAGGACTAGGTCAGGCATGGCATCTAATGTCTTTTCAGGCAACTACAGAAACCTGACAAGAGCCTGGAGCAGCATTCCCCATGGCCTTGTGTGAGGAGTAAAGGGAGCTTGTTGGGGTCATTAAAACGTTAATGTATGCAGTTGCCAGCATCCGACTTAAAAAAAAAAATAGTAACAACAAACATTTCAAGCTTGTGGCTGTACTCATAGCATTTAACTGACCTAAATCCTCTAGGATTTTTGTTTAAAAGGAAAGGGTTAGGGAGAGATGAAGCAAGAAAGGAATGGAAAGACAGTCTGTGCTCTTTTTCAGATGCCCCAGGGAAGGTCTGTCCCATCTGGTTGCTTTGTACAGAATTGTGGCTGCTCAGTAAATGCCACTCTCTGGATTGGGGTGTGTGTGTGTGTGTGTGAGAGAGAGAGAGAGAGAGAGACAGAGAGAGACAGAGACGGAGACAGAGACGAGACAGAGACAGGCAGACATGTCGCATGGGTGGAAAGCTGCTGAGAGAACACGCCTCAAAAATCATAATGGAGATTTTTCAGGCCCTGTGAATTTTCCTTTTGAGCTCAATGTTTTCAAATATATATTAGGCTTCATCTCTTGTTCACAATGTAGAGGAGGTTTCTGATTTATGGGTCCAGTAGTTTTTCCAGTTACGTGATGTTTACATCTGCCACCAGTTAACTAATTTGGCACTGTCAGTGA
>NW_011914724.1:0-1115 GCF_000151845.1 Pteropus vampyrus | reverse complement strand
CAACACTTGATGGTCTGCCCCAATCAAGAACTTCGGCCTGAGGACTCTAGAAAACTGCAGAAGTTTAAATTGCTCCTGACTTTCCATGGCTGAGAGTTCCTCATGAAAGTATGTGGCCTCACACTCATGTACTTGAGAAGACTTAGTCTGAGCCCAGCACCTTATTAATTAGCCCATTGCTATTTGGAGAGTTCCATGTTCTCTCTGAGCTGCTGCTTTTCTACCCACAAAAATAAAGCTTGTTCCTGGGTTACCTATCTCAGGGGCATATTATGAGGATAAAAGAAAGGTAGTTGGATTCACAGCAAGTCCTTTGAAAAGACAAAACGTCATGGGAAGTGGCCAGGCAGCTAGAACAGAGATTCAAATTGCAAGGCCAAAGAAGTGCTTCCCCTAGATGCAAGGATCATTTATCTGCAGAAAACAGTTTCTCCAACACTGGGGCAATTCACTGAAACTTAGCAGGAAATTTAGTGGGTAAAAAGAATGAAATCGCTTACCAGGTTGCCTTCATTCATTCTCTCTCTCTCTCTCTCTCTCTCTCTCTCTCTCTCTCTCTCTCTCTCTCTCTCTCTCTCTCTCTCTCTCTCTCTTTCTCCTCTCTCTCCCTCTCACCCCCCACCTCCTCCCAGCTCACTGACCCTTCCCACGGTTCTAGCTTTCCTTTTTGCTTCCCCTTTCCTCTCCAAGATGTTTCTTCTGCGTCTTTCTTCTCTCTTGCCATTGTGTTTCCCACTCTCTTCATCCTCCCTGATGCTTTCTTCTTCACCTTTTTTTTTTTTTCTGTGAGAATCACTAGGGCTTCAGTTCACCCAGCTGTAAGGAGAACGTAACCCTTTAGAAAAGTGACTTCATTTACTATAATTCTCCACTGTGACAGGCCAGGGGTAGAGGTCACCCCCTAACCCTCCATTATTCCTGCTGGGAGTGAAGAGATTGAGAGAAGAGAGGAAGCTTCAAAGGACACCCAACATGCCAATTATTCATTCAGTAAATATTTCTTTCTCTTTAAGTTTTAAAATAATTTTAAGGTAATGTATATGCATTTTTGAATTTAGAAAATACAAAAAAGAAAAAAGAGGAGCATTTAAATGAACCATAGTTGCCTCTATTGA
>NW_011914723.1:0-2125 GCF_000151845.1 Pteropus vampyrus | reverse complement strand
GTCACCATGGGGCCAGACCGAGAGGTAAGAGGAGATGCTACAGAACATGGAAACTGAGGCCTTGCTAACAAGGTTATGGTGAGGTGGGTCTTTACTCATTCTGGCCTGGTCCACACAAGAGCTGGAATGAGGCAGGGGCATCTCAGTGCAGGAGGCATCTGGGGAAACTGTACAGTTCGCTCCAGGGGCTGCCTCCTTGTCCTAGAATAATGTCATGCCTACTGCTCACCTACATGGCCGTAGCCCCTTTACATGGCATAGTCATGTTAGCACCTTGGTTGCACGTCTGAAAGTTGGCATAGCTATTCTTACTTGCAAGGTGCAGACTCAGGGATATACAATCTCGAGACATCCTTTACCTTGTCATCTGTGGAATTGGGTTCCATGTGGCATCACTCATATATACAACAGTGTGAATGGTGCCCCCTTGAGTTGTGCAAAGTAGTGGTTTTTGCTTCCAGATAAGAATTTCTATTCCTATTTTATGAATACAGAAACTTAGGTTCTCAGAGAGGTTAGGTAACTTGTCCCAAGCTACCTAGCTAGTAAGCAGCAGAGGCCATACTCAATTTCAAATGGGTCAGGTGTCATTTGACTCCACCCCTCTCTCGGCCTCCCCTCCATGCCAGCCTACCCTGGAAGGATGAATAGGGATGTTATGTTAATGGCATCTGTCATGTCCCTGACTTATCACAGGACATCCACGGTGAGCCAGATGAAGCCATGGGCAAGGACGTGAGTGATGGAAAACAAGCGTGTGAGTGATGGAAGCTCAGCTCTCGCCAGGAGATGAGAATGAAAAATATCTTGACCAAACCCCATGTCTGAAGCTGCCAGTTCCCTCTCCCAGAAAGACAGTCACCTTGGAGGTTGGGGAGGGGACAATCCGGGCCCTCTGAGAGGCACCCTTGCCACAGGCTACAGGTGGAAAGAGGGCCCAGCATTAGCCCGCAGCCATTCCTACCCTTGGAAATGGACTCCTGACAGACTCCTGGCCTAGGGCTGTCTCTGAGATTTGGGGTGTCATTGTTACTGTTCCACAACTGCTCAACTTAGTCCAGACCCAGACTCAAGACATTTGTGGACTCTGAGGCAGAGCCCTACAGGGAAAGGCTGGCCCTAGAGCTTGGGCTCAGGGTGGGGGGAGTACAGTGTACCCTTTCTGAGGCATTAAGCTTGGTCACACTCCATCCAAATCTTGGGTCACCACCTATCAGCTTTGTGGATTTGACTCAATCATTTAACTTTTCTCTTAGCTTTGATTGCTCTACCGATAAAACATCTTGACACTGGACTTATGATACAACCCCTAACCCCACCTCCACCCCCTGAGTTAGCATAGGAGTCAAGGATATGGACTCTAGAATTAGACTACCTGGGTTCAGACTCCCGCACTATCACTTCCTTAGTGACCTTGGGAAAGTTACCCAGCTTTTCTCTGCCTTCTGTGCCTCAATTTCCTCATTCATAAAATGGGGATAATGGTAGTACCCACTCCTTAAAATTATCATGAAGATTAGAAATGTACACTGATAAAAATAATGAATAAGGCTATACCACGAGTGTACAAAATAAGGTTGCTGTGAGCATTGGTTATTATCACCATCATGCAGGAGGATACTGTACTTGGGACTGGCAGTATGGTAGGGAACAAGACAGATCTAGTCCCAGCCTTCATGGAGTTTGGGCCAGTGATTAAGGGAGATAATGTTTGTAAAGCACTTAGCATGGTACCTGGCCTCGGGGACGCAATACATCATGGCTTTTACTACCTTTATGAATGGGTGCCAGACCCCTTATCATATTTAATCCACTCAATTTCTCTAATAGGTCAAGAGTTCTATCTCCCTTGTTACCAAAAAAAAAAAAAAAAAAAAGGCTCAGGGAGGGAGAGCAGGGCTGAGGGAAAATGCTGTCTCCCTCCTTTGCCTTGGTGCTGGTCATTTTTAGCACCGGCTGCAGCCAAGTCACTCTCCCCTGCTAGCTGGCTCCCTGAGTCACTACCCAGTCATCATCAACAATCTTTGAAGGGAGTGGGGTAGAAAATGCAAGGAAGAGAAAGGATCTGTGTTTGATCAATATCGCATTCTGATCTGTCACCTATGGCTGTGTTTCACTTTTTGAT
>NW_011914722.1:0-846 GCF_000151845.1 Pteropus vampyrus | reverse complement strand
CGGATTCAGATTCCAGCTACGAAGCTCGTGCAGTGGGGGCATATGGTTCTTCTCCCCTCTAGGGAAGGTTGAGTGAAAGTGGGTGGTTCCAGACAGCATCGGGAAAGCACACTTCTGCCCCCCACAGCGGCTATGCAGGGGCGTCGCATACTCACGAGCCAGCCGGGGCAGAGGGAGACAGGGCGCGTCTGCTTCGACGATAGCTTCGTGTTTCTGCTTGTACATACTCTTTGTCCTTCCCTGGTTATCTCGCCCCGGCAAATTAGCGAAACTGGGCTCTCAGCCCCCGCCACACTAGTAAGAAGTGGCCCTGACACGCTTCCCCACGACAGGAACTCTCACCCTGGGTGCACATTGAAATGACCTGAGTATCCTCAAAATAATACCAAGGGCCTGGAATTATTGGAAGCTTAATTCCTGGGCAGGTGGCTCGGAGGGTGACAGCGTGCAGCCCGGCCGGGAACCATGGAGCTGGCAGACGGGTGGGCGGGACCGGACGGCTCCCCAGGACCAAGCGAGCTGGGCTCCCCTGTCCTCAGGAGGTGGCCTGTGGGGGCGGCACAGCGTCCCAGTGGCCGCTCAGGCACCAGAGGCCTCGTGGGTCTAATTCCAGTCTGATTCTGATGGGCTGGGTTTCTTCAGGCCATCCCCCCACGACCTACCTGAACCTCTCCAAACTTCCAAGAACTGAGGGTAAGAAGTCCATCTACTAACGATCCATACAATTGATATTTTGGCTCACAAGGAATATATTTTACATGGACCAGGAGAGAGTCCAGGGGAATATAACTGAAATAGAATGTATCACACAGAGTGAGCACAAGCATTTTGTTCCAAGCGTGTGTG
>NW_011914721.1:0-1733 GCF_000151845.1 Pteropus vampyrus | reverse complement strand
GGGAGAGCAACTGCAGCTGTCATGTGGGAGATGCAGGTGAAGGGAGGGAGGAAGGACACGGTTTGCTTACAAACTAAGGGGAGGAGGGTGAAAAGGAGAGAGAACCAAGGAGTCTGCGGGTGGAGAGGGTGCTGTGGGGAGCCATTTTCCCAGGAAGCCTGGCTGGGAGGACCCTGGCTGGGAGGATTAGGACCTCTGTGGGGACGGCTGTCCCTGCACACTCGGCTCTGCGGGGGCTGGAGGCTGCAGCCAGGACCTCTTAAGAAGGGGTCTCGGTGTGGGGAGGGAGAGAGGCCATGTGGTGGCACCTGTGGCAGGGGCTCCTCAGGACTCTGTCACCCCAGGTCCCTCAGGCCCTTGGTCAGAACCTCAGGCTGGCTGCAGAGGCAGAGATGAGGTGCCTCAGACAAGGTACCAGGGAAGCTGAAAAGGCAGTTTCCCAGCCGGGGACACTAAATCAGGGCTCTCCTATGCTGGGTGGTGGCTGTGAATCTACCATGACACCCCGGAAAATGCATTCCAGGTGCCCAGCTGCCCTCACAATGAACCCTGAACACAGCAAACTCTTCTTAAATTGGGGAGGGGGCCTTCCTTTGGGTGACCCAATTGAAAACAATTATTCTGTTGCATTTTATGAAACCCCAGGAGCAGTGTAACACAAAGGTCTTAAAGCACATGTTCCAAGGACGGGGAAGAAAGCTTCTTTCTATAAAAGGCTACCAAGCCATATTTTTAAAAAGACCAATCATTTAAAAGTCACTCTTTAAGAAATTTTCCTTCTTTTTTTCTTCATAGAAAAACATCATTATGAACCTGCTTTTAAAAATAAGGACTATATGATTCCATTTAAGTAACAATAGAAATAAGTTGTTTCAAGAGTGTGGCTGGGAGTGATTGGGGAGGGACGGAGAGGACGGAGGAAGCAGAGGAGAAAGAAGGAAGGGCAAGGGCATGAAGAAGGGCCACCAAAGCTCAGAGAGACAAAAAGGATCCCAGGGATTGGGAGCAGCGCAGGAGCGCCAGGAAAAGGGACGTAAAAGGATGCCACGAGTTTAGCTTCCACCTAAACCGCTACACAGAAGATGCGGCGGCCAAGTTCTCCCAGGACGTCTTTGTGGCGAAATCCAATGGCAGTTTCTCCGTTCTGAATAAGCCCAGCCTCCTCCTCCAAGTGCTGTCTCCCAGGACCACGCTCCTGGTATCCCCAGGCTAGCCTCTGCCTGTGTCTCTCTCAGTCTGTTCTCCAGGGTTCTTCCCTGAGCTGCCCTCTGCCACCTTCACACATTCTCTCCAGGACCTCATCAAACCCCCTGAAGTGACTGTCCACAGAGCCGGCCGCCCGGAACTCTCTTCAGCTCACGTCTTTCTTCTGAGCCCCAGACCCTTACATTACAACATCTGACCACCTAGGACATCTCGACCTGCATGTCCATGGCACTCTGAACCCAGCACAATCAAACTGACTTCATCGGCCAGCATCCTCTTCACCCACCCAAACCCGAGGCTCATGATGCCGATCGCTCGGCTGCTCGCTGCAAGCACCTGAGCCAGCGTCATCCTTCACCTCTGCTTCTGCACAGGAGCGATGCAGAGTGCCGCCTCCACCCAGCCCCGCATCCCCCGCTTTCCTCCCTTCTTCTCGTGTCGATACACTGTGGCCAGGGCCATCTTTACAGCACAGATCTCATCATATCACATTCCTGCTTAGTCATTTAGTTGCTCCCCGTCATTCT
>NW_011914720.1:0-2048 GCF_000151845.1 Pteropus vampyrus | reverse complement strand
TCATCTATAAGTAGGATAATGAACCACCATTTAATTCACTTTTCCTAATGCCTTTTCTCTCAATTCTTCTCCTGGGCTAATAAGTATTGTTGAAGAAGGTTTTGCATCCTTTAAGCAATGTGCTAACGTATTTGCACACATTTTTTTTTTTTATTCTCACACTTATTCAACATGAAGTTATTGTTAAACATTTGCTGTGTGCCAGGTGCTCTGACAGTGGCAATTATCCCCATTTTATAGCAGAGGAAACTGCATCTCAGTGAGATCAGGAGTCTCACCGCAAAAGGCCCAGTGGAAGGCTGGGTGCCTGTACCGCTCACTGTCACTGCCCGAGCTTGTGCGCCCCAGCCTATGTGGAGAAACTTTGTGGGAGGCCCTCAGGACAAACAGAAGTTACCCTTGGCCAGAGGAAGATCAAATAACACACTCATGTTATCCAGCATAAAATTTAAGTGAGAATTAAAAAAAAAAATGTCATCTGCAAATAGAGATAGTTTTACTTCCTCAATAAAATAAAATGCAAGTGAGCATGGTGATATCTCAAGTCAATAAGCCTCTTCATCGACCTTATAAAACATTCTTTATCCCAAATGCTGCTTTATCAGAAAACTGAAACCAAAGTGGGAGAGAATATTCTCTGGTCTTTTTCAAACATTGTGCCACATGAAAGAGAAAAGAGACACTAGGAAGAAAAGAAACAAAATATCTGGTTAACCATAAAATCAAGGTTAATATTCTTTATAAGTTACTTTTTTCTAAAAATAACTTTCTAGTTGACTTTGAGATTACTGGAAAGTTTCAGCCTAGTGAATACTAATTTGGAAAAAAGGGAGATGGAAATAAATGAAGAAAAAATTTGTTTCTGTTCCGAACCAGTTTAAATGTTAAAAAATGACAATACTGTGAGATGAAGAATAAAATTTTTGAGAAATGGAAATCTCCCAATACTGCTTTTACTTACCTTGAAGGTCAATCTTAAATAATAAATTGTTAATGAATTAATAAGTTAATAAATTCTAGAAGGACATTTTTAGGATATTAAAAGTAAAATTAAAATGATAAATTGAATATAACCGTGTTATAGATATCAAGAGGGGTGGAGCTCCGCAGGCCTTTGGGAATGGCCTAGAAGGGAAGGAGGTCGTGAACCGAGGGCACAATTTAGATTGGGCTTCCCCACTGAATTCCCCACTACAGGGAGGGAATTATGATCTTGCTTGTTTCTTCTAAAAATGTTTATTATTATTCATTTGTTTTGTTTAAGCCTAATGTCATTGATTTAGAACATAGAGACCTATGCTAAATTGCATGATGATTTTTCTGGTAAATTGACTGTCATTGATTGAGTTTTATCCCAAACCCCACCCCAGCTCATATATTGGAGCTTTAATCTTCGGTACCTCACAATATGACTGTATTTGGAGATAGGGCCTTTAAAGAGATATTTAAGTTAAAGTTAGGTCATATGGATGGACCCTGTTCTGATGTAACTGGTGTCCTTATAAGAAGTGGAGGTTAGGACATAACACACAGACCAAGAGAAGACCATGTGAGGACACAGGGTGAAGACTGCCCATCTACTATCTAAGGAGAGAGGTCTCAGGAGAAACCAACCCTGCTGACACTTTGACTTCAGGCTTAGCCTCTATGGCTGTGAGAAAATAAATTTATGTTGCTTAAGCCACCCGACCTGGAGTATTTTGTTATATTAGCCCTAGCAGATTAATATACCAACTAACCAATAAACAAACAAAAGCCAGGAAAGACTCAAATCCTCATGATCCCAAACCTAGTGGCAGCATCTCCCTTATCATCTCCTTCTCCAATGATAAAATCACATGTAATGGAGCTATAGACAGAAATAAATATAAATGTTGTGTGTGTGTGTGCGTGCGTGCATGCAAGTGTATCCTTCCATTCCCTTGTTCTGTTCACCAAGAGGGCCTGAGAACAGCAGTACCCCAATAAAAAGGAACATATCCATTGCTAGATCTTAACTTCTAAATACCATTCTCCTTTTTTTAAAAAAAAACAAACACAGAATTCCT
>NW_011914719.1:0-1817 GCF_000151845.1 Pteropus vampyrus | reverse complement strand
GCAGTGGTTGCAAACTAAGCCCCATTATTAATGCAGTCAAGCTATTCAGCTGGATTCAATAAAATAAAAAGCCTGCCCCAGACCAGTGTCTGTAGTAGAAGATGCTAAGAGCTGTTTTTAAAAATCTGGCTTTATTGAAATCAGGCTTTATACACAGCATTCCTTTCTTCCTAAACGCCGGAAAAACCATCCCATGCCTTTTAAACCATCGGAGAGGAAACGGGACTTAAGCTGTGTCAGGAAAGCATAGTTAGGTTTAAGCGAGACGACTTCATAAAGTCCAAGGCGATCAAACCCTTTGGAGACACTGTCCAAAAATGCTGCGAGACCCTCTTCCATCAATTCAGTTCAGGTTCAAAACCATGCCGGAGAGTCTGCCACAGGCCGGGCGCCCCCTGAGCATACCAAGACGGACAAAGCGCCGGCCCTGCTCGCGAGGAATCCGCGTCCCAGGAGAGGAAGCAGGCGTTCAGAGCCGGCGGGCAACGGGAGAGGTGCTGCGGTGGGATGAGCGTCATTTGGTCCGTGCATGTTGCCTGTCCTTCTCCTTGGACTTGCCGCTGTCACTTGTCACGCCTCTGGCTCTGTCTCCAGCCACATCCTAAGCCAACGGCTGCTCCCGCCCCACTGCCCTGTTCGGTGGCCCACTTCCCACCGGTCAGCAAAGCTGTCCCAAAGCTCGCTCGTACTACGTGGCTGCGCCATCTCAAAAGAAGTCACAGAGGCCCTGACTCCTTGGCGAAGGCATCAGGCCCACGGGCTTCACATTCAGCTGCTCATCAAACATTTACCAAACGCCAAGGTACAGAGGGGGAGAAAAGAAGGATGAGGCCAGACTGTCCCCAAGGACCCTATGATCTGGAGAAGGAATGAGAGAGACCTCAGGCCAAAGGGAACTGGAAATAACCAAGAAACCCTATAACAGTGTTAAGAACAGAGGTGACCACCAGGGAGGGTAGGGGCTAACCGAACCAGACAGCTGTCATCAAAAGTCCGGTGCCCCAGATGGGCAGAGTTCTTGTGCCAGATTGCCACACACACTGAGCTGCTGTCTGCCTTGGAGCTAGCCTGCCGCCTTTCTGTTACACTATGGGCCTCTGTCCAGTACCGGTTATGGTCAGGGTTGCAGGCCCAAGTGACACAAAGCCCGGTCCCTGGGTGCAAGGTGCTGCTGCTGGCCGCCCTCCTTGGGAGGGGAGGGTGGGCGTGGTGGGCAGCCAAACGCAATGCCCAGGGAGAGAAGGTTCGCGGGAAGAGAGAGATGTCAGGGGGTGATAAGGAGGAGAGAGACAGCTCCAAGGGCGGCAGAAGGATACTCTGTGGAGGAGAAACTTGGCCAAACCTCGGATTGGGCCTTGAAAGATGAGAGGATTTGGATCTGGGGAGAGGGAAAGGGAGTCACTCCAGACAGATCGGCTGCCGGGAGCTCTGGAGGGGCGGGGTGGGGATAATGCACGCATATCCTGACGGGCCTGGGACACCACCTTGGGCATGTAAGGTCACTGTGGGGTGATGTCCCGAGCAGCTCATTCTGTCTCTACCCATTCTCCTAAAACCCACGCACAGTCATGCCGTGCCTCCAGCCCCAATCCCTTCCAGCTCCCCTCAGTTACTCCGTCAGGCTAGAATGATGCTGATGACACCCTTCACCGGGTCATGGGACTTCTGCAAACCTGAGTTGCCAGCGGATCGTTGCTCATGTCCCATGACGTCCCGTGATGGCATCTGGTGCTTTCACTCTCACGCCTTGTGTCAGCTGTCAGACCATGTGTGTCAGCAGCAGAGAGAGAACCCCGGGCAACAACATACTCAACCAC
>NW_011914718.1:0-2237 GCF_000151845.1 Pteropus vampyrus | reverse complement strand
TACTGTCATTGAGATCTGCAAAGCAGAAACCTCTCCACACGTAGGTCCGTCTTCCAAACCACAGCCCTCAGGGATCCCCTCACCCTATCTCTCTCCCAGAGTGCAGTGAGATGACCTCTTTTCTGGCTGGAGAAATCCTCATGGTGTCCAGTTTCCTGGGTGGAGACTTTGAGAGTAGGGCTAAGGTGAGGATAATAATAGCACCTAATTCGTAGGGTTGTTATGAGGGTTTGATATCCAATAATCGCAGAAGCACCTAGGACAGTGCCAGGCATACGGTATGCAGTCTTTTCAACGTTCGTTACCATTAAGGTCCACGTATTACAGTGATGCGTCGACTAAAGTTAGTGAGGGGCCGTGTGAGTGCTGAGGGCTGAGGGGAGACCCCACCCTAGCAGCACAGCACATTGGGCCGCTCTGTCTCAGCCTCTCCGGGAACCAGCTGGAAGATGAAGGCTGTCAACGGATGGCAGAGGCTGCACCCCAGCTGCACATCGCTGGGAAGCTGGAGTGAGTTCTGCCCACCCCACTAGTGGGAAACGGTTTGGGGCGGGGAGTGTTGAGATTGGAGAACAGTGGTTTGGAGCCTTGGCTTTATACTTCAATCCTGGCTGTCATTTACTAGCTTTGTGACCCTGGGAAAGTATTTTAACGTTGCCGAGTCTCAGTTTTCCCATTTGTTAAATGCGATTAAAATGGTGGTTATTTTACATACCAGGAAACTGAGGCTCAGAGAGGTGAAAACAGTGAGTTGGTCCTTATTGCTCCAGCTGGAGAACTTTATTCTCTGAGTGGGGCGAGGAGGTCATGCATCTCTTGACTCATCCATCCACATAAGCCATTAGGATCCAGGACATCCCAAAAGGGATAGCTAGCAAGCCGCTGAGCCAGAAGGAGGGCCTTAGAGCTGTTTGGGGTGGGAAACTTCAGCAGCCTGCTGATGGCTGCCTCCTTCCTCCTCTCTACAGCCTCAGTGACAATGGGCTCTCAGTGGCCGGGGTGCACCGTGTGCTGAGTGCGGTGAGCACATGCCGGACCCTGGCAGACCTGCACATCAGGTAAGAGCTCCCAGTAGATCACTGTCACCCACTCCCACCTCCTGCCCAGGGCTCCTGGGCTCTCCCATCATTCTCTTATAAATCCTCAGACTTCTCTCTGGCCCTAGGCCTTAGGTTGAGACCTGTAGAATATTCTGCTGGTGCCCTGCCCAGGTGCCCTAAAGAGCTGGTGTGCCTATTTCCAGCTGCTATGGGTGTTGGCCACTCACAGCTTACACCTCTGGATAACTGCCTTGGACTGTTACAGCTTTCCCTAGCTCCCCAGCTAGGAGTGACAGAGGCAGAGACAGAACTCTTCAGCCCCCTTGCCTCAGATGGGACAAACTTTTGGTGCCATTCACACTCCAGAGCTCCCTGTGGGATTAGGCTGTGAACCTGTCTCGTTCTGTTTCCCTCAGTTCCTTAATGGTTTCTCCTGAGAGCAGGCCCCCCAGTATGCCACATGTACTGGTGACCAAGTGACACGTGACCTCCCCCCCACCTCATTCATAGGCTGGGGCTCTGCTGCTAGGCAACCTAACCTAAGATGGGTGGGGGGGGGGAACCTTATTTCTATAAGTCCCAGTGTTAAGTCTAGGGACCGAAAGTCAGATGCTAATTAATGTCAACACGGTGACCACCCAGAGGGACTGTCAACTGAGGATGGTGGTCTCTGCTTTAAACACCACTCAAAGGAGGAGACAGAGACCCAATTCACCCTAAAGGTGCATTAGGGGACCTTAATTCACATAACGATTCAATAAAGGATCCCTACAGCGTTCCAAATGACAGTCCATTCATTTCTAAATTTATACCAAAGAAATCAAACACATTTAGCTGCGGAAATGTTCACCTCAGTATTGGTTATAATAGGAAAAAATGGAAATAACTTAAACATTTAACGATAGGATATTAGTTAAATAAACTAGGTTGCCTCCAGAGAGAAGAAATTGTTGGAACCAGATGTGGCTGCAGCCTTAATGTGGAGGGATGACTGTGGTGTATGAAGTAAAAAAAAAAATTTTAATTCATCATTTTTATAGTAAAGCTTTTCAAACATACTCAGATAGGGAGAATGGTATAATGAACAACCAGTTCTCACCAAAAATTATCAACATTTTGTCACCTTTGTTTCATCTGTCTTTTGAAAACCTAATTTTTAAAAAAAGATTTGAAAAAAAAACACAAAAATAAAAAAAT
>NW_011914717.1:0-3803 GCF_000151845.1 Pteropus vampyrus | reverse complement strand
TCATTATGACATCATTTTGAGTCTCCCAATCTGTAACATATGACGGTAAGTAAATGCCCTTAAAAAGCCTGACAAGAGCAGATGACATATAACAGATATTCTCTTATAAACTCTTCCCTAGAACAAACAGGTAAACAAAAGATGACATAATTACGAAGACACTGGTTACAAGATTTTTAAAAAAGTTATGCTTGACTTGTATGTTAACTCCTGAGACTAATCTTTCCTTCTGAAAAGCATATTAACACCCTCAGGATCCAGGACCCCAAGAATATCAAGAAACAGGAAAAAAAAAAAAAAGGGAGAGGTAAACTTGTTTCTCAGAGAGTGGGCATAGAACTGCTTTTTGATATAAGATAATAAGCACCAAAAATTTGACATGTTAAATTATGAACATGAATTCCTTTAAATTTTTAAATTAAAACTAAATAAATAGGTGAGTGAATAAGATACGGTATATTCATAAAATGGAGTTACTCAGTCATAAAAAGCAATGAACTACAACGTGATAAACCTTAAAACATTATGCTAAGTGAAAAAAGCCAGACATTTAAAAACTACATGTTATATAATGACATTTATAGGAAATATCCAGGAAAGGCAAACTTATAGAGACAGAAGGCAGATAAGTGATTGCCTGGGGCTGGGTGGGAGTGGACAATGACTTGCAAACTGACATGAGGAAACTTTATGGAGCAACAGAAATATTCTAAAACTCATTATAGTGACCGTATAACTCTATACATTTATTAAGAATCATTGAATTGTACACTTACAACAGATGCATAAATTATACCTCCATATAACTGTTTAAAAATGAAACAGATACCAGTTAAAGATATGTTTAGCTTAAAATAAAAAATGGCGGGTGGGGTGGGGTGGTAATGCATGTATGTTAAAGCAGCCAGAATGGGATTCTATAAGAGGCTGGCAATGCAGAAAACTGAAATGCCATCTGGGTGTCACACGGCATTTATTTTTTTAAATAAAAGACATACCAAGATATATAGAGACCAGCATGCCCAACCACCAGATTTAACTTGAGAATATTTCACCATATTACTCACAGTATTTCTAGAGTGCCACCACAAGTGAGCCAAAATGTAACAGCTAACCATATTGTATATGCATATTAAATACATGCTCCTGGAAAGGATTATCTGGGAAGTAGGAAGAAGTCAAACAAACCCATTATCAATTCCTGAGAAGCTACAAAGAAAATTTCTGCATTTTTCTACCTCTGTACACCCCCATTCAAAGCATTCTGTGCCCAAACTCCTGAAAATACCAACGAAACAAAAAAGCAAACAAAACACAGTATATTCTATAGTTATGGTTTTCAAAGTAGGCAGTTTAGGCAAATACATTTCCAAGGTTCCACAAATATTTCATTTTAAAAAATATATTTTAACTATTTATACATTTACTAGAAAAACAACTAAAAATCTACCCCTACTAGCCCTAGGGTTGATAAAATGTAGCATATTTAATCACCCAAGTCAGTGTCTTATATGACACTAAGATCAAAAATGACCCAACTTCTGAACACGTCCGATCCCATCTGATCTCGGAAGGTAAGCAGGGTCGGGCCTGGTTAGTACTTGGATGGGAGACCACCTAAGACCAGGTGCCATAGGTGTAAAAAGTAAAAATTAAAAAAAATAAGGAATTATAAGCTGACAAGGTCCTTGCAATCTGTGAGGTCAACCACAGGTTGCCTCACCTAAAAAAAAAAAAAAATGACTCAACTTGACCAAAATGATATTAGCAAAGTTTGCTTTTCTAATCTATATAAGATCATAAGCTACAAAGAGGCTCAGGCTCAAGATATTTTTGTTACGATGCTTAAAGAATTCATGAAAGCAGTATGGAAAATTAGGAGATGTGATCTAGTAACAGGCATTTCAACATTAAACTCAGGCCTGGTCAGACTTCCCTCTCCCCGCTCCCAGAGCGGGAGAGTGAGCTGCTTCCCCAAACCAGAAACTCCCAGCCCCAGGACCTGCACTAAGTTCTCAAGGCTGGAGAGATACCAGCTTTGATATCTTTGGGGTTACGGTACTGGCTTAAGTTTGTAAAAAGAACCCTAATTTCACACTAATCAGCCAGTGCCCAGTGACCGAGCCCTTCAGAAATCTCTACAAGCAGCGTGACAACGAAACCATTGGTACAGGCAGACAGGGTACCACGAAGGGTTTTACGCAGCCGACAGCAGAATCAGATCTACATTCTAAATGCACCACTCTGTAACAGTGTGAAGGGCAGAACTGGGGAGACAGGAGGCTAGCAGCACGGACAGCGGTCTGGAAGTGCAGGGAAAGGTGGTTGGTGATGGGCTGAGGGAAGGCGGTGCAGGGCAACGGGCCTGAGAGAAGATGAGGAGAGAAACCAAAGACATGAAATCCGATGGGGAGGATGGATGGTCCTACGCATTCCCGAGCCTCGAAGTAAAGGGCATGCTTATTATTCTACCGTCTCACGGCTGAAAGCAGCGGGCAGAAACGGCAGCATCGCACCGCTAGCTCTCCTGGACCTGGCTGTGCACAGCGGGAGGAAGCTGCCAGACCCGGCTTCCCGCCAGCAGTGAGAGCTTCTCCGTGCTCCCCTCCCGCAACCCGATGAGGCTGAGTGAGACTGAAGCCTTCTGGAAACTAATGTCAGAAAAAGGAATTCAGATCTGCAGCAATCCTCATTGCAAAGGAATTAGTCTAAGTAAAATCTATAGTGCTGGAAACAGATCTCGACTATCAGCCAGAAAGAGTTTTTAACATAATGTAAACGTCTGGAGTCTTCTCAATTTTGGGTCACACGTAATGATAGCTCCTTCTATTAGCAACCACTGTACCAGCACTCAGGGTAGAGAGAGGCCAAGTTAGACTGGCTTCTTCAGGGCACGACCCCTGTCCCAACAAACGAACGAATGCCAAATGTAAGTGCAATGTCACAACCAGACTCACAGATCTGGGGGTTCCAAGTCACTGGTAAGAGGACTGAGAAAAACAGAAGAAATCAAATTATCAGAAAGGGCATACTTGTCCACTGTTCGTGGGAACATAAAATGGTAAAGGCTTTCTGGACTGTAATCTGGCAATATCTATTATAATTTTAAATGTTCACATATTCTTTGACTCAGAAACTTCACTTCTAGGAGAAAAAATGTATGTGACTAAATTAGCTGCAGCACTTACAAACAGTGTGCTACCAAACAGCAGCGTATTCTCTAAATTAACAGTAGTGTTTACTAGCACGGAAATGCCCCAGTCTACCTAAGTATACTGTGAAATGGTGTCTCTATATTACCCCAATCCGTGTGTTTTTAATTTATATATTTTAAAGAAATCTCACAAACATAATGTGAAATAAAGAAAGACACAAAAAAGTTCAAACACAGGCAAAATAAATCTTATAAATATGTTTTTTAATTCTTAGGAAGATAGTTCCCCCTTTCCCAGTATCTAAAAGACCTACAGATTTATACTATAAGATTCTTAGTGTAAGAACCATGGGAGCAGCTCAAAGAAAAATAAAGCTTGTCACTTAAAAAAAAAAAAGTCTGACATTTCCTTCTCATGCAGGGTCATGAGCAAGAATCCAGCATAGAACATCCTGTCCCAGACATGGAGACAGCCATGCTGAAACAGAACTGCCAAGTGTCTCAAGAACCTGACGTCACATCCTTGAAATATCAAATATCCCCCAAATGCACCCAAACCACCTCAAAACCATTCAGAGTAGTTCGCTACCCCAGGGACTCCCAGTCAGGAAGGAGGTATGTCTCTGAGAGTAGAGCTCATCACAGCGTC
>NW_011914716.1:0-3116 GCF_000151845.1 Pteropus vampyrus | reverse complement strand
CTCGGAAGCTAAGCAGGGTCGGGCCTGGTGAGTACTTGGATGGGAGACCACCTAGGAAGTCCAGGTGCTGTAGGCGTTAAAAAACAAACAAACAAACAAAAGAACATATCCTTAAATGCAGTGTGGTTTCCTGAGTCCCTGAGTTGGCTCCCAAACAGAAAAAAAACATTAGTGGAAAAACGAATGAGCTACAACAAAAACTTGGCGTCCCATCGCCAGTGATTGAGAGCGTTGGCTTCTTAGTTGTGACGAATGCACCAAGGTCAAGCGAGATGCTAACACAAGGTCGGGCCGGGCGAGGGACTGTATCATCACTGCAACATTTCTGTGAATCTAAAATTACTCCAAAATAAAGAAATCTATTTAAAAAATCATATCTGCCTTCTAAAGAGGGGCTAGCCTGGTCTCTGGAACCACTTTGGGGTCGGGTTTGCAAATTGGGGGGCTGGAAGAAGCGCCTGGCGTTCCCAGCCTGGGAGGGGAGGGGCGAGGAGCACAGGTGAGCAGATGGGGGCAGGGCAGAGGCGCCTGGGCTGGAGTGGGGTTGAGCTGGGGGACCCCCCCCAACACGAATGTCCAACACACAGGTTGCTAACCGGTGGCACACGGGCTGAACGCTGCCTAGAGACGCATTTTACTGACGCTCGGTTTTGTAGAAATAATTTGAGCTAGTCTATAAAAAGCGGTTGATCTCACATTGAAACTAGAATTTCCAACTTCTCTAAAAATGTCTGAAGAGCTGCTAAACCCCCATTTCTGCATGGTCCCAAGGGGCTGGAGACAAGTCCCAGCCACCCCCTCCAAACCGAGCTCTCTCGTTTGCCACGGCCCCCACTGTCACCACCCCCGACTGTCACAGATTGCTGACACTGAGCCTTGCTTGCCAGTGATCCTCAAGCTTGCACCATACTCTGTTTTGGGAACGGAAAGATCTCTCTGCACCACGTTGAAAGTGAAAAAGCCAAAGAGAGACCCAGAGCGCCGTCTGATTTTTCTAGCCCCCGGCTGGCCACACTCATACCTGCCTGGTTCTGGAGGCACTTCCATTTAAGAACGCAGGTCTAATATGTGATCTGCAGCCTTTGCTGCAACGTCAATACACCCTCCCCCACCCACGCCCTTCGACCTTCCCTCCCACAAGTGTGCGTGGTGGGGGTCACACACACACACACTCCTGGGTGCGGATCCTGGTTCTATCCCTTGCTGGCTGAGTGGTCTTGGGCAAGTCAGGCAACCTCTCTGTGCCTCGTTTCCTCATCTGTAAAGTGGGCATGACATCGTATGCACCTTCAGGAGTTTTATGAGGATTCAGTGACATAGTTCATGCAAAGCATGTGGGCCTGGGCTTGGAACGGAGCAAACAAGGCAGAGAACACATCAGGGGGTGACGAGTGCTGTGACGATGACAGATAAGGGTGACTGGGGGAAACCCAACGTTCGGGACTTGTCAAGGACGAGGGCACGTGCGAGCTGAGAGGGAAATGGGCAGGAAGTGGCCGGGACCAAGCGGACGGAAAGGCTCGTCACGCATAAGGAACAGCTGGCGCATATGTTCAGAGGCAAGAAGGGGCCTGGCTGGCTCGAGGACCAGGGGAAGAAGGCCGGGGTGGCTGATGCGGAGCAGCTCAGAATGAAGACTGAGGCCGAGACGGAGGCCGGGGCCCCGCGGCCGTGGGAGGTGTTTGGATTCGCCGCGCTGAGATGCTGGGCGAGGGTTTTCAGCGGTCAGAGGAGGCATCTGATTGACAAGACAGCACATGAGCACTGGCTGCAGGTCCACCCAGCCAGTCTTGACTCTCAGTCCCGCAAGGCCCTTTCCAACCAGCCTGACTCGAGCCTGGGCCCTCTGGCCCTCTAAGCGTTTAATCCCCCACCCCAAAACCCAGCGGGAAGTCTGGAGGTGGCCCTCAGCCAAGGCAGTGGCCCCTGAGATGGGGGAAGCGAGGGATGCAAAGCCATGTGGTCGGAAGCTGCAAATGACCCCTGAAAACAGACCCGTGACAACCTGCAAATGTGACCTGATTTGGAGAAAGTGTCTTTTCTAATGTGACTCGGGATCTCGGGATGAGATCGGCTCATCCTGGATTATCCACGTGGGCCCCAAAGCGAATGACGCACGTCCTCGGAAGAGAGGCAGAGGGAGATCCAGACAGACATGCAGAGGACAAGGCCGCGGACCACGGAGGCCGGGACTGGAGCGAGGCCACCATCAGCCAGCCGAGGGACTCCAGAAGCCTCCAGAAGCCTCTAGAAGCCTCTAGAAGCCTCCAGAAGCCAGATAGCAAGGCAGGCTCCTCTGCGGAGCCTTGGGAGGGAGCGTGGGCCTGCACGTCTCCGGTCGGAGTTCTGGCCTCTAGAACCGAGAAGAGTTTTAAGCCACTCGGTGTGTGGCCATTTGTTATGGTGGCCCCAGGAACTAAGACCCCCTCCTCCCAAAGGCCCCCAACCTCCCCAAGCAGGTCGGATCTCGCCTCCTGTCCTCTTTGACAGGTGAGAACAGAGGCCCAGAGAAGGGAAGGTAAACGGGGAGCCTTGGTTTTCCTCCTGGCTGAGTGCAGCTAAGCCACGCATTCTGTTGGGTTTTCACAGCGTTTACAGTTATTATTATTTTATATTTTATGTTACAGAATAGTGCAAGCATAGCAAGAGTCCAGATAACACGATGCCCCACAACCTTCTCGTTCCCTACTTATGAGGGTTCTGCCTGTGGGGTCTCGGCTGTGTGACACAGGACAAATCAACGAACCTCTCTGAGCTCTGGATGCCTCATTTCCAAAGTGTGGAGAACACCGGCTGCTGTGAGGACGAAATGAAAATGGCGGCTGAGGACCCGGTGCCTCTCACGGTCCACGTGGAACCCTAGCCTGGGCGTGAGCACCGTCTGGCGTGGGGCCCACAGTTCTAAGGCTCCTAATGGCGTCTTCGGGGAGGACGGGGGACAGGGAGCTAGAGGGTCCCAGATAGATAAGATGCTCAGGGCAGGTCCAAGCCCTGAGGGGAAGCAGGGGAACCAGCTGGCCACCGTCTTAGGTGTCAGTTTATTGGGCAGGGAAATGGGTACGGGGCTGACACTGACCTGGCATATGCCTGTGACTGACCCGTAGTTGAAATATTGA
>NW_011914715.1:0-1928 GCF_000151845.1 Pteropus vampyrus | reverse complement strand
TAAGGAAATTGCATAAGGCCCTAGAAGTCCCGAGGAAGTATTAACAAGACTTTTGGGGTCTGTGTTATTACTGCCAATTGATACCATTCCCCGTCCTGTGGAAGCCTGAAGAAAATCAGTTTGCAAACCTATAACATGTGGGAAATGTGAAAGGAATTAGTAGGGCAGACTCATTAACAACTAGCTCTAGTTATCCAGCAATTTGTTATACTCTAATTGATGAATATGCTTTATAAAAATGTCTTTGGTCTTCCAGAGGAGGAGTCAGTGGCATGCTGAAGCTCACACTACCATCCCAGAACTGATCATGTGCATCTTTTCCCAACTCTGCTTTCAGTGGCATCATATTGATAGCTTGAAATTGGCCATGATGAAAGCACTACACCATGGAAATTGACAAATTCTACAGAGTAGGGCTTTTTCTTTTGAAAAATCAGTTGTTGAACATTTACCAGTACAATATTTGGAGGACTATGTGCCTGAAACACTATGTGTTGTGGGTATTGAGACAGAAGGCATCTTAAGTCTGGCTGCCAGGGAGACAAGACTCTGAAATGAAAATTTCTATGTAGGAAGTTGTATTAGCCATGTCTTTTATTTTCTGTATTCTGATGTTTTGACATCTGGAGCCTTGCTGACACTGGAGGGACTGCCCAATTCCTAGAGATAACAAACAACTTGCCCACATGTGGGCTTTTCAAATGCAAACCAAACAATGCAGAATACACACCCCCAACCATCCATCCTAATCACACCAGGACCAGTACCTGACAACTAAGAGCTGCCTCTAGGCCCCAGAGCCCTCTGATGTTATCACAAACTAGCCCGTCCTAGACTTGCTTACCCTGCGTCATTTGTTCCTTCCCTTGGAAATCACGGTAGAGGCTCTTGCTCACAGGTCCTCCCCTCTCCCTCAGCCTCTGGACCCCACTGCGTCCCAGTGTTGTCCCCATGGTGTGGTGTGGCCCCTCCTCTTGAGAACTATGAGTAACAAACTACTTTTTCAATGGCAATCAGTTTCTGACTGATGATCTTACTATACCTAAATAACAGTAAAACCTATATTAAAACAGAAGTTCTTTGAGGAATGCCCTCAAGATCAATCCATTTGACTTAGAGAAACAGAGTTGGGTACAGAGAGGATTTACCTATGAATTAGTCCCAAGAAAGGCCTTAGTCAATCTCACAGACATCGGATGGCCCTTCCAAGTGGTTCCCTTTGAGGCAAGGGGTCCAGTTTTCATAGCACTGTATTGATAAGGGTATGGTGTCCTGAGCCTAGAGAGGGGGCTTGACCTTGGGCTTTGAAGAAACTCTTTGGCTGAGAACGCTACCCAGAGAGGGACTCTGCCAAGTGCTGTGAGTCGCCAATGCTCTCAGCAGCAGGGGAAAGCTCCTTAGTTCCGAAAGAGGGCTGGGGAGGTGCACCTCTGCACTTACCACATGACAGTAAGATCAACTGCCAAATGCTGTCTAGCTTATGATTCAGGAGCATTCTGACGGAGTCAACATTATCAAAGAGAAGAAATGCTATAGCTGAAAATGTGCTAAAAGTTCACGCCAAACACAGTCAGATATGTCCCTTCAACCCTGGCAGAAAAATAAATGCAAAATAAATTAGCCATTTACAACTTTGCAAAACCCAACACTCTGTGAAGATTTGTCAGGTGGACCATGAAAAAAATTGACTGTCTTTGACAAAGCAATTAAAAATAAAAGTTAGTGCAACTGAAGTCCACATACAATAAGCTTCAGGAGTAGAAGAGAAAGGGGTGGGGAGGAAAGTTTGTGGGCTCCCTCTCTCATTCGGCTTTAGAATTTCATATCATTTGGTATAGTTGGTAACTGGCTGACGGGGACAGGGCAATGACAAAGAATGATTAAGCCGTTATCCTCAGAGATTAGTGAGCACAGGCATGTAGCCGTGT
>NW_011914714.1:0-3058 GCF_000151845.1 Pteropus vampyrus | reverse complement strand
GTGCTTCAGTGTCCTGGGGATTTATTGCAGAGAGAAGCTCCAATATGTCTGCTTTGGAAGCCATGATTGTGATATGTGGAGTCCTGTGAACCAGCTCCCCTTGACACATGGGCCCTGGTGATGGGTCGTCGACCATGAAGAGCTGAAAGGTCATAATGACCAAACTGAATCTGGAAACTCATTTGACTTGTTTCCAAAATAATGTAACTTAATAAATAAAAACACACATTAAAATTGGTTTTGGTTGACAAATTAGATTTAAATTGAGTGTTTATGTAATTTCCATTGAAAGTACTCTTTGATTTGTAGGTTTAACAGTTTCTTTGTTTTTGACTCATTTAAAATAATATATAAAGTTGTGTCTTGGGTGTACAGATAACTTTTAAAGGCTTAAGTCTAAAAGGCACTTTCAAGACAGTTACTTGCTCAGTATATATTTGACACCAAATTTTAAAAACAAAAGTAAACTCATAAAATTTGTGAAAAGACATATATTGAGTGACCAAAATTATAGAGGTAGAAAATATTTTGTACCAAGACACATAGGAAAAATTAACTACACCATTAAATATCTTTACGTGCATTGTATTTATTTACTGACAAGTTGCTGTCTTTTATACACTAGAGTGTGTGTAAACTGCTATTCAGGAAATGTCACCAATGGGCCCATAAGGCCTTGTGGGGAGGCCAATCTTGCATTGAGGTCTGGACTGGTCACTTTCCAAATGCATGACTTTCCACAAGTCACTTTTTCAGCCTTTTTCCTCATAAATTAAGAATAACTGCTGTCCTACTAGGTGTTCAACAAAGAGGATTAAAATGGGGCCAAAAGATAAAAAGTCTTCACAATGCCTGCCATTTGGGAATATCAATACACCTCAGGCCCATTCACATAACTTCAGAAAATTCAACAGGAATTTGATGCCAGAAGGCTATCTTTAATGATTATTCTAAATTTCTATGCTGTGTCTATTTTAATTTTTCACTTTTCCTTCGTTACAGGAAAGGATTATCCCAGGAGGGCATTATATTTCTACCCAACAAATATAGTGGGTAACACAGACTCTGGAGTCAGAATACCTGGATTAATATTTTGGCTTCATTTTTAACTCATAAGGTAATCTCAGACAAATTACTGAAGTTTTTCCTTAGTAGGGAAGGCCTTCAATATCTATCATAGGACGGTGCTTTTTCCATTTATCTACAGGTAGTCTCCATGAGTTGTTACTTGGAAGGCAAGGTATTGCAAGAGTTGCACCAGTCTATTGCCATACGATAATTTAAATAAGCTACAATAAGGTTATGAGAAGAAAATATAAGTATCTTTATATCTTGCAACTTTTTTGAAATTGGTAATATTACTATTGATACTTGTTAATACTGCTATTAACAAGTATCTCAAAATAGAAAGAAAATTTAAACTTAAATGTATTACTGAATAATCTTGGGTTTAAAATAATAACAAAGGCATTTCACACTAGAAGAAAAAAAATAGTGAACAGATCATGTCCATGGAGATTAGTGGTAAATAAAAGTACTTTTCCAATCCCAAAATAGACAGAATCCAATTGCTCATACTTTTGTAACAATTTAAGGAATGAGACCTTACCAGTGAAGAAAACAGTGTGCTCAAGTTCTGAATGCCACTTAATATTAAAAAATAAACGGTGTTAAAAATATAATGTATATATAAAAGGGCAATGAATATCAGTTTACAGACTGTTGGATTATGACAAAGTGACCCATCTATTCAACCACCATCCAAATCAAAACATAAAATGTTGTAAGGAGGCAAAAGCTTCCCTCATCTTCCTTCCATCCACTACCTACCTACTGCCTTAAAAGTAACTATTATCTGGACTTCTCATACTATAGATTACATTGACTATAATGGAACAATATAGTATGTGTTCTTTTGTGTTTGACTTCTTTGCTCAATATTATGTGGGTAGGATTTACTCGTTTCAATAATAGTAGTTCATTTTTAATTGCCATAAGTATTCTATTGTATAAACATATTCCATATTATTTATCCACTTTTATGTTATGGGAAGATGAGTTGTTTCTAATTTGGAGCTATTATAAATAGTGTTCCTGTCTTCTAAAGAGTTATACAATTTAGTGCCTGGATGCTGAGCATAGCTGAAAATATTTTAAGTCATGTACAGTTGTATTTTGGGGGGCTCAGTTCATGGAATACAAAACTTTCCTCTTAATGATTGGAGAAGTCTTCAGAGTTTAATGTTAAATATCCCATCATTGTGGGTTATCAGCACCACTTCTCAGGAATTAAGTACACCCCCTCCCCCTTCTGTCTGGGTTCCAAGTTTATGTGTGAGCTACTTAGTATGTAATAGGATTTGGATTTATTCCAGCTGAACACAAGGGAGAAGCTGCTACGGATGACCCAAAGTCTCTTAGCAACTAATTCTATTCCTTTCCTTTAATATGCCCTGGGATGAGCATGGTTTAAGTTCCTTAGTTTCGGGTCAGCTTCAGTAAGTACATAATGTAACTATGGCAGTGGCTGTACACATTGATTTCACATTATCTTCACAGGTAAATGAACAAGTTTATTGTTAATTATAATTGCCTTCCAAAGGCTCTAGAATAGAAAATATATTATTTTTTCCAAGCACTTATTAAATCCAAACCACATAATCACAAGAAAACAGAATCACTCTTAGCTGTCTGCGTGAAGGAGAAAACATATAAACAATTCTGGGCTCTATACATGGAGAATGGAGATGGCCAATTAAGGGGTATTCGGCACAGGCACTAACTGAACTCTTTGTATAGACCAACATTCAAGGAAAGTGGAGAGAACATTCTTACCCTTGTCTTTTGTCTTACTTTAACCAGGCATGTGTTGGCCCAAGGCTGTTGAATAGATGTAGTGGGGTCTGTTATGCTAGTAATAGTGTTAACACTGCTTTTCTTTGTTTTCATGGATTACACATACTTAAGAGCACTGTATTTTATTTGTTAGGACTTGGCATTTCTAAAAGGAAAAAAAGCCAACCGATTTCCAATTGTTTGTTAATTCTGTCACGACTTG
>NW_011914713.1:0-1445 GCF_000151845.1 Pteropus vampyrus | reverse complement strand
CTGAATGCCTTATTTGGAGTCTTTATTTACTCCAGGGTTAACAATTAAGTAGACCGGGTGTTTTACCACACGGTGGATCTCCGAGTCTGAGTGCCTAACTCACTACTTCACTGCACTTAAGTCTCTTACAGGGAGGCCTACCTGACTTCCCAGTTTCAAACTTCATTCACCTAATTCCCTCAGACTCTACAAATTACTTCTTTACTAAAGTTATTGATTGTTTCCAGTCTCCTCCCAAACTGGAGAGTAGGAATTTTTTTTTTTTTTTTTATGCTAGAGACCTGGTAGACACTCAATAAATATTCATTAAATGAATAACTTTTCACAGGGACCCTTTTCTATCCAATAGTTTTATTGGCATCATGAAATTGAAGGCTGTATTCTATTTCTTTTGCATTTTCCTAGGACATATAGCAAAGTACTAAGAGTAGGTACTTTATTGAACATTACTAATTGATGTGCCTTGACTTAACTTTCATAAGCCATTCGTCATGCTATGCACTGCTGCTGAAGTAACAGGAAATATTTTTCAGCACTTAATGTGTACTAGGCACCATGCCAAATGATTTACATACATTATCTCATTTAATTCTCACAAAAACTCTGAGACAGTTATGTTCATTATCACCATTTCACAAACGAGGAGAGTGAGGCTGAAGGAGCTATAACATTTCTCCCAAGTCGACACAGCCAGTAAGTGACAGAGCATGGGTTGCATTGAGGCCATTTGACTTGAGAGACCTGGCGTTTAACCAGGATACAGATAAAGTATGGATTAGGGAAGAAAGTTGAAGGCTACCAGATTGGAAGTTGGTTTCTGATTCTGGTTCTACTTAATGCTGAATGATTCACTTTGTCCTGTCTAGTTTTTCCTATCTGATACTGAGAAATCATTTCTGCCAGGCTCAGAGAACTGACCAAAGGAAATCAATAAATAACCTTTACCTGCAAAGTGTTTGGGATGCCTAAGAAAGCCTCCTATATATTTCTGAGGAACATAAAAAAAATATATTAGTTTGCACTGTTAATAACCTGTTGCTGCAGAAAGAATGAATTGCATTTAGCAGAAAAACAGCTCTAAGAAGTCACAAACTAAAACTCAGTGGGAATCATTCAGAGATCAAAATGGAGGGAGCCAGAGTAGGAGGATGGTACAGCCGGTGCTTTCTGAGCACGAGCAGCCAACCATGGTCCAAGCTGGAGGAAGCAGGATTAAGTCCACTCGGCTGGAAGGGCCACAACTCCCAAAAGCCAATAATATTCCTGAAGCTAGTTCTTCTGGTGGCACAGTATTTAACTAGCAAAGATATCCTCTACAGATATTAAAAAAAAAATATATATATATATATATATATATACGTATATATATATACGTATATGTACATATATATATATATATACGTATATATATATATATACGTATATATATATATATATATGTCTGA
>NW_011914712.1:0-1311 GCF_000151845.1 Pteropus vampyrus | reverse complement strand
CCAAGTGTTTAGTGTGCTTTTATAGCTAATAGTATATCATAAACATTGTACCTTATTCTTTAAAATTCCTCATAAACATCACTTTTAAAAGCTGTATACTATTCCATCCTGTGTGGTTAAATGATATTTGTTTTGTATTTGTAATTTTAGATAGTGTGATGTTTAAGAATTTAAAATATTTAAGAATTTTACAAATCACTTAGATTGGGAGAAATCAAATTCATAAGGAAGACAGTGATTCATAGTTCTTTTGTTATATGTAGAAAAGCATCTACTATATCACACTTTGAAAATGCTTTTGTTCATTCTAAATCACTGTTCAAAACCACCCTTATAAACATAATAGCCTTAGATATCAGTTTTTGATAAAGTGCCTTTATAATTTAAGTGCCTTCTCCCACTACTGAATGTAACAATACACAGAAATCTTTACTAACATCTGTCTTCTGTGGAGATTTATCCAAAATGTGTCACCTTCCATTAAGCCCCTTTAGAAGTGTTCTTTAAATGTGCATACTTCATTTCTCTTTCTTTGGCTATATTTTGGTAAATATACAGTGACTTTAACATGGAAATCAGAGGGAAAAAATATTGGAGGAATTAAAGAACAATGACCTGAAATCCATGGAAGAGGAGAAAGTGTAACAGATCTACTTGACATCTTGCTCTGCAGGTTGTTTTTGCTGTATTTAGAGTCCTTTCCAGAATAAAACTTCATCTTCTTCATTTTCTGTAGCCATTCCCTAATAGATAAGATCTTTGCTATTGGATTTATGATTGCAAAGTAGGAATTGTCTCAGAGGCACTTCAGACTTAGCATATTAAAAACCAAACTAATCATCAAACTGTCTACTCCCGGCAAACCTGTTTCTTCTCCGGATGTCCCTGTCTCCTTTGGCTATAGCATTGTCTCAGTTGTTTGGAACCTGGAATTATTACTGACACTTCCATCTCTTCAACCCCAACACCCAATCCAACATCAGGTTAAGCTGATATTAGCTCCTCCACATATCTTAAATCTGTCTGGCTGCATCACTATGCCCCTGGTTCATGCTTCTAGCCCCTCCCACGTGAAATGGTGCAGATGCCTCCCCACCAGTGTCTTCCATATTCCAGCAAAGTACATCCTGTCCTTCCTCTGCGTGAATACACTTAGTGGTTCTGCCTTGCTTGAGGGCTTAAAACTCCTTAACAAGGACAGACCGTGCTTCCTAGCTTACCTATTGCACAGGTGCATTTCCTCCAGGTTCCTTCAATAACTTTTAACTTCTCACACTTGCTCTCTTTTGTCCTCCCACAGAGCATTTGATG
>NW_011914711.1:0-1977 GCF_000151845.1 Pteropus vampyrus | reverse complement strand
AAGCATTGGCTTTTGGCTTTGGTGATCAAGTTAGCTCAGAGTGACTCTCCTTATGCACTCAACAGTACAAGTGGTTCTTCAATCACATTTGTGATCCCAGAGCCACAAACTGATTGAATATCTATTCCTGGGCTCTAGAAGCACAACTTCTCAACCACATCTACATATTTGCTGACAGATTTAGAGACTAAGAGACTAGATCTAGCCCAGAATACTGCTGCTTCTCTCTCCTATCCAGTGTTGGGGATATGGGCAGGAAACCTATCTACCCTGTTGGTCAATTTGTCCAGCCATGCTCCTTGCTTATGTGCATTTTGCAAGATAGAGCATTCTTGCAGAGATATGGGCAGTAGTGGAGGCAACGATGAGGGTGGGGAGTGGAAATGCCAACCTATTTTGTGGACAAATAAACAGAGCAAGAATTCTCTACATCAGGATTAGGTCTAGGGTGAAGCAAGGGAGGCACCTTGCTTGAAAAATTTAGGGAGGCGCTTATTCTCAGTGTCATGTAAATACAGAGTTGTCACCTGAGAATGGTGTCTCTAAATTTCGCATTTAGATACCTCACTTGCCTAGGCCCGGTCCTGCTCTGCATAGTTATCAGCGTGTGGTCTGCTTTTCTGGAAACCGCTGTGTACAGTGACTTTGTAAGAAAGGATAAGAAGAGAAAGGAGGGACAAGTTTCCCCCAATTACCCTCTCACTCGCTCAGCTACAACTCAGCTGGCCTCCTTGCTGTTCCTTGACAATGGTAGGCAGCCCCCCCACCCCGCACCCCACTCCTGCTCTCAGCCTCGTCACAGGTCAAGGCTGCCTGGAATGCTCTTCCCCCAGGTATCTGCATGGTTCGCCTCTTACTTTCTTGAAGACTTTCTCAAAAGCCACCTTCTCAATGAGTCTTACTGGGACCACTCTATTTAATACTATAACCAGCCACCACGCCCACTCCCACACTCCTGATACAATCCCCCATCTCTTTACTTTTTCTGTTTCTCAACTAGCACTTATCACTTTCTACTATTCTGCTTAATTTACTTAATTATTATGTTCCTTGTTTATTGTCTGTCTACTTCTACTAGCATGCAAGCTCCAAAAGACAGGGATCTTTATTTTGTTCTCTGATCTGTCTCAAGCACTTTGAAAAGAATCTGGCATATGGTGGGTGCTCAATAGATGTCTTTTTTATTTTTAAATGATTTTTCTCATTCCAGAGCAAATACACAAATTACAGCATAGCTTTCGTTTTTAGTTTTTCTTGCTTCTGTTTATCAATAAATGAATTTTGTCTTTATTTTCACGTGTGAAATTCCATGTATAATATATTGGAGGGCACTGAAAAGATTCTCCTAACTCTCCATATATTTATACCTGACCTTCATGGTGTACTTAGACAATATTCTATTTCCACAGCATGTATTGCAGCAGCAAAATAAACTAACTACAGAAGTTTGTCATTTTTATGTCACATCGTTTATCTGCTCTTGGTCTATATAATGGAGAAAGCTTCTGTGCGATATATCCCCCAAAGCTAAAGTTCCTATTGGCGTTTACCTCTTATTTATTGTATGGACCAAAATAAAAGGTTATGTTCTGAGAAAGAGGACATGCTGTAATTCACTCTCTTTCTGGAGGGCTTTTTATTTTGCACTCTGGATTTATTTATTATTAATCCCGTTTAGCTGCTCCTCTCTTTATTTGCCTCATAGCTTTAGCAGTTCTATGGCCATGACATAGTAATTCGCCACTCAGTCTTCATTATCTCTGCTCCCACTTGGTCTCCTTCCTCCGAACAGTGGACACCCACCCACCCACCCCATCCTCAAATGGCTCCTTTTTCTCCCTTCCTGTAGCTCCTTTGTAACTAGCAGTCGTTTAAGATGGAAAACTGTATAATGTGATACATATATGGTGAAAATATATTAAATTTGAGTATGTGGTTAAATGGAGCATTTCTGAAATAAACCTTCATTCTCTGGGA
>NW_011914710.1:0-2405 GCF_000151845.1 Pteropus vampyrus | reverse complement strand
CAGGCTGAGTGACTCATTCTCTGGGTGAAGTTAGTCTTGTCAGACAGACCTACCACTGGGCCTGAGACAGAACCTTAAATGCTGCTATTTTAGTCCTGCCTTTCCAGAGTTCCAGGAGAAAGAGACTAACTTGGGCATTTAAAGTAAAAGCTGCTTTCTTGCATGATTCTTTTGCCACCTCTAATTCTTTGCTACTTTATGGGAAAATGTGGATTCTCCCAGCCAGCACCCATTGGAACTTCTCATAGAAGCCAGACCACAGAGTGTAAACTGGTTGCTTGTTGACTACATTTTGCTCATTGTCAAGTCCTGGTCGACCCATCCAGTGGTTTGTTTTTTTCTCTGTGTAAGAAATTTCCTTTTCATTTTTTCAAAAAAAAAAAAAAAAAAGCCTTTTTAAAAAATATATAGTTTCTTATTATTTTCTTGAAGGCAAAACTTAGATATGTTTACTCTCCTTCTAGGCAATACTAGAACTTATTGTTGAAATTTATTTTCATTCTGTAGACTTCTAAACCCATAAGACATTATTATTCTGTGTTATATGGTCAGTATTCATTTAGATTTATACATATTCACAAGCTTATTTGCTGCACATTCTTTCTTGTGTCTTAGACTGTTCATTTGGGGTCATTATCTTCTTCATTCTTTAGAAGTTCTTTTTATACAGTCCTGGTGGTAAACTCTTTAGGGTTTTTGTTTTCATTTTTGACTGAAAATGTCTTTATTTTACCTTCATTTTGTAATACTTTTACAAGGTATAGAATTTTAGGTTGGCAGTTCTTTTTTATTATTGAAGATATTTCACTGTCCTCTGACTTCTTGTTGAAAAGTTAACTGTTAACCTAGGGTAATCCTTTTTACGACAACTTGTATTTTTCCGCCTTTGCATGCAGTTAGGAGTTTTTTCTTATACTTTATATTGTTTTTCTACAATGTGTTTAAAATATGTGTTTGAGGGGACTACATGGATAACTTTCATCGGTTCTGAAAAAACAGCTATCGTGTCAGCAAAATCGCTTCTATCACATTTTCCAATAATTTCCTTTCACCACATTATTTACATATAAAATGATCTTCTTACCCCCCATCTTCTCTGTCTCTTAATTCTTTTCTGTGTTTTCTATCTTTTTGTCTCTCTGTGCTACTTTTTGGACAATTTTTTTCTGGTCCTTTTTCTAATATGCTAATTTTTGGTTTACATTGCTATCGAACTTACGTACTGAATTTTTAATTTTGGCTTTTGCATTTTATTTCCAGAAGTTCTTTTTAATTTTCAAATCTACAATTTGTATGCCTAGGTTATTATAGAAGAGCTTTCCTATGAGATTCCTCATTCTGGGGAAGCCACAGGCTTTGAGTTTTCGCCTTATCCTATGAGGTTGTCAAAAAATGAATTAAAAATTTCCAGCATTAGTGAAAGCCACTCAGGACAAAAATGGCTTTCCTGCTTATTATCTGTGTGGGTTCTATGTCCCTGCAGTCTGGACCTGATCATTCTTTAAATTTTTGTGATTCATAAGTTTTTTTAAAGAAGATAGTTTGAATATCAAATCCAGCTTTTTTATTTGTTTTCAGAGGGCAGGATGGTTCAAATAATCTAACCAGCCATTACCAGAAATAGAAAATTCTCATATAATGTTTCTAAAATGTTTGAATTAGTTAACATCTATATCAGTTGGGTTCAACTAGAGAAGCAGAACCAGTGAGAGAGAGAGAGAGAGAGAGAGAGAGAGAGAGAGAGAGAGAGAGAGAGAGCACGCATCTGTGTATCAGGGAATTGGCTCATTCATTTGTAGGGCCTGGATATGCAATCTCCACAAGGCTGTCCCCCCATCTAATGCTGATCCTGGCAGGTGGGCAGTCTAGAAAGGATGATCATGACAGGTTTGAATAAATTGCAGAAGCTGAGCTTCTTTGTAACAGAGCTGAACATACACATATACACACACACTCTCTTGGCCTATGAATCAGAACAACTAAATATTCATGGAGAAGGGAAAATGATTACAGGCCCAGTTGCTGCTTCATGCCATCAAGAGAAGTCAGCAGATCAGCAATAATGAGGTTTGTTACACAATAGCTGTCTCCTCCCTCATCAACCCTCCAGTTCTTGAAAGAGTCTGCCTTGTAACCCACCGTAACTAGAAAGATACAGAAAGAGAATTCTGGGAAATGTAGTTCAGTCTAGCCAAGCTGGCACATTCCAAACCATCATACTATTATTGAAAAATTGGAAGTGTTCTTATTTAAAGAAACATTTGATTTATCTTTAAAATTAGATTATATGATTACAGTGAGTCAACATGGAAACAAATCTTTAGAACTGAGAAGTGGCTTCCCCTTAGGCCTACATGGTATTCTCCATGATAGTGGTTTATGGATTTCTATTATCTACTGGCCTC
>NW_011914709.1:0-1414 GCF_000151845.1 Pteropus vampyrus | reverse complement strand
CAGTACCTTAAAAACAAAATTTAATTGCCTTTCAAGATGGTGGCTTGAGTCAACATGTGAACTACTCTCTTAAATATTGTCTTGAAAAAATAATGAAAATAAACAGAGGGAAAATTCTGAAGGCTTTCCTTGAAAAGGATGTAATCAAGAGAAAGAACCATAAAGAAATTTTTACATGATATTGTCAGTGTGACCCTCTTCTGAGGAACATGTTGGCCTGACTGACATTCAGCATGTTCTGAGAAAAGTCTGTGTGGGGAGTAAGTGAGCTGGATCTTTAACATAATCTAAAACACGCCAGGATAAAACAGTAAGATCCTATTCTAGGACAGCTCTTAGGGCATATGCAGCCCAGACGGAGCACAAATTTTTATTCTATAAACTGATGCAGCAGGTATACAATCCTTGGCCTCTCTTTACTGGGAGTCGCCTCGGCAAAGAAAAAAAAGTCACCTGGTCAATTTTCTTGTAAACATGTTAATAACAAATCAACTAATGGTCTTGCTACTGGAGAGTCCCATCCTATGGACTGCTTTTAGATGAATTGATCTGTTGTAGGAATGTACATGGTAAACAATTTGGTAACTGTGGACATATGGAACACAGTTGCCTAGACAGTGTCACATAGCTATACAACTTATAAGAATAAGATGGAGATGTTTCAAAACCAAAAGAACTTTCTTCTGTGTAAGTAATGTCACTGTCTACATTATTAGCGATTTTTGTACTCTAATGTGTACCAGAGTGCATCCTGATGCAATGAGAAAGAACTGTAGGAGCTATGTTGGGGTTCTGGACCTCATCCCACTTTGCCCGTGCCTTGTGACTACTTGTATCTTTGAAATTATTAGGAAGTCTTGAAACTAGGTGAGATTCCAATTGTGAGTGAGGCTGATTTTGACAGTACAATAATTTGTTTTACCTCACCAGAACACAAAGCAGAAGATTGTGACAATTGTGACTATCTTTTACTTGATATGTATGGCATAAGTGAAGTGAGGCTACTGCCAGAGATAGTTCCAATTGAACAAGATGAAAAATTCCCAGGTATGCTTGCGCTACCATGGCAGAGATGAAAAATGAATTTGTCCACTTAGATCTGAGTCTTTCTTCTTCCCAGTATCTTTTCTGCTACTCACCTTATAACTAGACCCATGAATAATTAATATAAAATTAACCAAAGAAAAAAGAATTTCCTTTTCTGTTTTATCTGGAACCAAATGTATTGAACAGAGACTCACACCTCCTCTAAGAGAAACTATTTAAATTATCAATATCAAAATCATATGAAACCTCCTCTAAATAAATAGAAAAAAAAGCTACTAATTGTGGCATATGATGTTATTCGCTAGCATAGATACACATTCAATATACAGTTGACCCCAAATTTTATTACCCTATTTTTTTTAAATTT
>NW_011914708.1:0-2053 GCF_000151845.1 Pteropus vampyrus | reverse complement strand
TATCCCAAGTGCTTGGATATTACTCTTTTATCAAGTGACTGATAATAACATATCCCGTAATATTATAGTTTAACAGTTTAAGGCCATGCTTTTAAAACTGAAGTGCACAAAAATGTGTGTGGGTATAACCAGATATATATATAATAAACATATTATATATATATGGATCTTCGTGAATTGTCAACTAGGCCTACAACAAAAATAATCATATTGTGGAAATGGAATTAAATAATATATGCAAATATCTTTCAAAATAAAGCACTTCAATAAACTTTGTGCTTTTATTAGAATAATTTTGTGTTCACTTAGACATACCTATTCACTCAATTCTGTTGATAGAGTTACATATGTTGAAAGTTTAACAAGCACTGGCTAAAAAGTTGGCCTTCTCAGAGGCTCTCAAAGATTCTCCAAAAATAGTGCCTAGAAAAATTAAGGATCACTTCCTCATATACTCCCCAATGGCATTTCTACCACATCGATTAATTCCAAAGTTATTTTCTTTGTGATTCACCAATCTAAATTTTCTAATAGAGGAAACTGGTTATTTCATCTCCATGTCACCAACACTTAGCACCATACAAAATTAATAGTGAGCACTCAATAAACTGTGTTGAATATGTTAGAAATCTTTTACAACACACAAAGATCATACTGTAGTGACAGAATTTCTTCTCTTATAATTGGATAAAATAAATAGCTTTGAGCTTGGTCTTTTGAATCTTACTCTGAAGAAAGTTTGTCATCTTTGCTCATTGCCCTTCTTCCAAATTCCCTGCATTTTAATCATGCTTCCACGCTTTCCTCTTTCACAAAACCTATTCTCAATAGCCTTTGCTGCCAGAAGACAAATGATGTATTAATTTACATTTAAATGTGATTGCTTGGAAAGTTTATGTAAAATAATATCTGTAGAATTATCAAGGTTTTTTTTAGTAGAAGACCATAAATTTTCTTTTTTTAAATTTTTACTTATTTTTTTAATTCAGTTTATTAGGGTAACATTAGTTAATACAATTATATAATTTTCAGGTGTACATTGTAATTTGACATCTGTATATTCTATTGTGTGTTTACCACCCAAAATCCAGTTTCCTTCAGCTACCATATATTTGATCTCTTTTACCCACTTCACTCTCCCCCTACCACCCCTATATTTGACCCCCTTTAACTGTCTACTTCCCTCCTTCCCCCCACCCCCTACCCGCTGGTAACCACTAGTCTGTAGTCCATGTCCAGGAGTCTCTGTTTGTTTGTCCTGTTCATTTGTTGCTTTTAGATTTATATCCCACATGTAAGTGATATCATGTGATTTTCAACTTTTTCTGTCTGGCTTATTTCACTTAGCATGATTATCTCAAAATCCATCCATGTTGTCACAAATGGCAATTTTTCATCCCTTCTTATGACTGAATAATATTCCATGGTATATATGTACCACAGCTTCTTTATCTAATCATCTATCATAGGACACTTCAGTTGCTTCCATGTCCTGGCCACTGTGAATAATGCTATGAACATTGGTGTGCAAATATCTTTTCAGATATGGGTTTTCAAGTCTTTGGAGTAAATACCCAGTAGAGGGATTGCTGGATTATATGGTAGATCACAATGGATTTTCTTAAGGAGTTATTGTCTAAAAAAATTATTATATCTGCTATAGAAAAATCCAACTTTAAAAATTATTAAGAAATCTTTTTTTCTTTCAACTCCAGCACTGACTCTTTTAAGTAGGAAAACTCTATTACTTTAGTTATTACATCTTAATTCACGCACTCAAATAGTCACTAAAAGTTTCCCATGCTCTGACAAAATGGCAGAAGCACAGAAAACATTAAATGTGATGTAAAAATGGCAGAAGCACAGAAAACATTAAATGTAATGTTCAGGGCTTACAACCCAGTTGGGGAGATAAAGAAACAATAGATAGCTTCCATTGAACATTTACTATACACCAGTCACTGTAACACATGGAAATTACTTATATACACCTTATCACAAATCTTTGTAGAAAGTATTATCATAGCATAACAGAGGAAACTGAGGTAAGACA
>NW_011914707.1:0-2232 GCF_000151845.1 Pteropus vampyrus | reverse complement strand
AGAACACTGGAGAACCTGGCCTGGATAAAGCCATAAATAATAAAGCAGGAATCATCCGGGATTAGAGTAAAATTGTGCAACAAAACAAGTCTGGTGTGTACAACACTGCTTGCTCTAGAGGCTGCAGCTGTCCCATTCTCCGTGCTGCTCTTGCACACAGCTGTGACCACGGGTTTCTAGAATATATTTTCCAAGGCCCTGATTCTTTATATCACTAGATCACAAAGCATCTCATGGAGCAGCCGTGACTAGTTAAGCCAAGGTCATGATGGATTTACCCCTAGTTGCCAAGAAGGCTATGAGAGTGAATATCTGCCCTTTTCAAGTTCTTAGTGGAAGGTACTCTTTGAGTCTCATCAGAACTCAAGATAAATAACTTTGAAAACATAAAAAGAGGGTTCAGCTGCGAGGCAGCCCAAAACTGACAGGTACTTCCCTTACCGTGTCATAGAAAACTTGTCAATTATAAAGCACCATCAGGGAAAGGAAAATTCCATTAGTAGGAATCCTTGAAACTAACTACACATTTAAAATATGTATACATCATATTACAGGAGACACCAAACAAAATTTAAACTGGTGTTACTGGAATCATTAGGAACAGCAATCTGCGATTTACGGTATAAAATGATAGTACTGAGATAGTTATAGCCTTCTGTTATTCCATTAAAAAGCCCCAGAACGCTAGACTTTTAATGTCCTGCGCTTTACATCTTTTTCCCCCTTGGCTGCCAGGTTCTTCAACTGTGTCTCCTTGTAGTAGTTTAGCTCTCTTCTAATTTTTTTCTTCCTAATTTGCTGAAGGTTAGAAAAACAAGTAACTGCAAGAATTGGCCTACAATGCATTAAAGATGCCCCCCCCCACGCCCCGTTGTCTGAGCCTCAGGTATTTTCTGTGATTAAGGTAACAAAACCCCTCTTGACTGCTGTTTTGAATGCTCAGGGGGCAGTTGTGCTTATTTCAGTGCTTCCCAGGTATCCTGGTGACATTGGGAAAGGTGATCTCTAGATTCAAAAGGAAGAAAAAAAGAGGAGAATTCAGGAAGGTTTTGTGAGAGGCACTGTGAAGACACTGTCTCATTGGAACCTCACAACTACTTTTTGGGGGTAGGGTTTACAGAAGGGGAAGCTGAGGCTCTGATGTATTGTGATAGATTAGGAGGTGGAGTCTAATCCCCTTCTTCTTAAATTTTGGCTGGTCTCTGTGTCTCCCTAGATGAAAAGAATGTGACAGATGGAATGTTCTGGAACTTCTAAGCCTAGGCCACACGAAGCCTTGCGGCTCCTGCGTGGGTCATTGGTATGCTCATTCCGGGAAAAGCCAGCTTCCCTGTGAGGAGTTCAGCTTCCCTGACACTGACACGCTGGAGCCGACAGGCACTGGCCTGCTGTTCCCCAGCCCTGGCTGAGCCCAGCCTGCCAGCTATCTCCAAAATGGTGCCAGGCATGCGCAAGAAGCCACCTTGGCTCCCCCAGAGCAGCCCGCCCACCGTTTGAATACCACTGAGGGCAGCCAATGCCACACAGAGCCAGGTAAGCGCTAGCTGTATCCACTCGAAATCCTGACCCACAAAATCATGATACAATAAAACAGTTGTTGTTTTAAACCACTGAATTTCTCGGTAGTTTTTTTATAATCTGAATTAGATAACTAGAAAAAAAATGAACTCGATTGATTGGTTCCTTCAGCTAACTTGTGTTTAAATCAGGAGTCAAATTCAGTCTGTTTTAACATCAGGGCCTATAATCTTTCCCTTCTTTTATAATGCCTCCAGTGACAGATTTATACTTTGAAGCTATTTACTTTTTAAATAAACCAAATGTCTATTTATTATTTTAATACCTAATTTTTGTCTAAAAGCTTATAGCTTAAAAGTATTTCATGCTTTCTCATAATTTCTTTCATTCTTACAACCAACCACTGAAATAAATCTTATCATTTCTGTTTTGTAAAAGAAGCAGCTACAAAGAAATGAAACTGTCTCCCATCAGGTTGCCTGACTCCAAAAGGGACATTCTTACCAGTAAATTAAAATACTTTTTCATCTATCCCATACTGGGTTCTTTATAATACAATATTTAAAGAGAGAATAATCTATCTTCAGTTTGGATTCCATTGAAAAGCTTAGTATTATTGCTATCTTTGTGCCAAGATAAAACTTCAGGATGAGAAAGCAGAAATTTATGCCAAGGAAATTAATATTGTTACTTTCAGTTCCAATTTTTACTTAA
>NW_011914706.1:0-2096 GCF_000151845.1 Pteropus vampyrus | reverse complement strand
CAATGCATATATGTATATATGTGCATAAAGTATATATGTGTGTATAGTCTCCTGCTAATTTGAAATGTATCCTGAGTAAATAAGAGCAATATTTATAGAAATACACGGTGATAGATCAACTGTGTATCTGAACTGAGGGCTGATAAATTCTCATTACTTTCATCTACCTGACAAATGAAATGTCCTGCTAAGCAGCAGCTGAAAATTCAGTCAGAAACCTGCAGATAGGAAGCATTCTATGTGCAAAATGGACAAGTTTGGTGAATATCTTGGACTGGAATGACACAGAATGGAGAATAAAGGAGAAGTTTCCTCTATCCCTTGAATCTGTCAGGCTGTTAGAAATGGCGGCATTTTTCCTTGCTGTCACCACTCTATGACAATTCAAACCACTCTAATTTTCTTTACATTCCCAGTTGACAGAGAAAGCAATCCTTGACTTGTCCTAATTCTGAGATTCCCATTAATCTCTCTCCTAAAAACCAATCTAATGCATAAGTTTGAAGTGTATCTACATAATGAGTGGCTATCTCTAACAAGGAGAGCACACATTCAAGGTGGAGTAATGATCAATTGATGACCTATCGAAACTATGGAGATTACTCTTTGCCTTATTCTTTTTAGTCTCTACATTTGTGAATGTTTTTTAATGTTTATGACATATTTGTACAATTGTACACAATATATTTAAAAACAATAAATATACAGATTTTATATTACATATCACATATAATATAATAAGCAATAATGTTTTAATAAATAAATATTATATTATTATATATAATATATATTATGAGTACGTGCTCATTTTATTTTTAATGATAGAAACATGCAATTCAAACAATTTAAAGACCACTCTTCTAGAGAGGACTTCTCATACTTTAATATGCACATAAGCCGTCTGTGGGTTTTGTAAAATTCATATTGAGATTCGGTAGGTCTGGATAGGGTTAGAAACTTTGCATTTCTAACAAACTAGGTGATGCTAGTGCTGCTAGTCCGTGGATTACACTTAGAATATCAAAGTATGATTTACTGAACTCTTGAAGTATCCTCTTCCCCAAATATTTCTCCCTCTGGGAAAATGGTGATACTTGGAACCCCCTCTTGTGTTAAAACATTTTTTTGGAAGGCGGAATTATTGTTTTTCGGTTGTTTGCTTTGTTTTGTTTTAATTCAAGTCTCTCTAGATAGGTAGAATTATACAGTATGCTGATTTTGGATCCTCTAAAAACAAACTCTTCAGCAGAGGCAAATTGTAGGAGAGAGCTACTAAGCTGAGGGCTGTCAAAAGGCAATACTGCCAACAACCGGAGGAACGAGTGTGTTTGTCTTGAGTACAGATCTGGGCAGCATACCACAGCATCCGTTATCATATGTCCTAATTAACCCTTCATTACACTCAGACACACTTTATATAATAAGCTTCTCTGGGATTATGATGTGCCCCTTTTCTTGTAGGACAAAATTTAGTGAGATGATTTAGAGCTCTCATTACTACTGGTCTTAAGACCACAACTGATGCTCATCCAAGGTGAGCCAACTAATGCCAAGAAATCACCAAGTGAATGACCTACATATCCAACACAGTCTTCTCTGCCTGCATGGTTTAACAGCAGTCTGTTCTCTTCCTGGTGATCGGCAACCCCTGCCTTACCTTCCTGTGATCTCTTTGAACAATACTGAAATGATAGAGTGAAAGCTATAGCTTAAAATTTCATGATATTCATGCTTTTTCCTGTGTTTGAAGATGTCCCTTTCTGGGAATGAGGACCTCTAATCTTTCAGAGCCCAAAATTTGGGGGACGGGAAGAACAAATTTCTTAAATGAGTCCCTGAGACTGATAGTAAGTGTGTTCCTCCTAGCTTCACTTCTTGGTTCCCAGACCCATGATATTTCCTACTGGGATCTTTGATATGTCCTAGAAAATGGCACTTTCTCCTCATAGGGTATCATCACCAAGATGGTGCCTCAATTGCAACTTTCTCTATCAGTCTGGCATCTTCTTGGTAGCATGGAATATGATAGGACCAGCAGATCCCAACATGGTCATGTGTATACTGCCACATCTTCTTTGTTGTAAAGAGGCTCCCTT
>NW_011914705.1:0-1721 GCF_000151845.1 Pteropus vampyrus | reverse complement strand
CAGTCAACATGCAAATGCATTCTAATTAGTTTACTAAAGCTAACAAATTAGCCTTTTTATTTTTTTACAGTCAAAGGCTAATTAAATCTATCAACACATTATATTAAAACTGTTTGTTACTGTTGCCCTTATTTTCTTTTTTCTCTTTGGGTTAAATTTCCTGATTGATGAAGTATATCCTTTAAAATTTAATAGTGGTCTTTGCATGGTAAAACAAAACAAAAACAAAAAACTCATGTTTGTTTGTCTGAAAATATTTATTTTAACGTGTATTATATTGTGCAAAGTATGTAATTCTTTGCGAAAGTTATTTCCACTGAACACTTTGAAACATTTTAGTTTTTTTTCTGGACAATCTTATTGCCGCCAAAATGTCTGCTTTCAGTTTGTCATTCCTCTTTAGTTATTATGTCTTTTTGTCTGGTAGCTTTTAGATTTTTTACTTAGTCTGGGTGTTTTAAAATCTTACTATAATGTAAAATCCTTCTTAGTATGAAGAACAGACTTTTGATTTGAGAATTATGTTTTAATTTCAAAATACTTTTAGCCCCATCTCTCCTAATATAGCTTGTCTCCCATTTGTTTCACTCTCATTTTCTGAAATTTCAGATGAAGATAATCCAGGCTATGAGTTCTGTTTCCCATGTTTCTCAATTGCTTTTTCCGGATGAATTCCTCATTACTATTTTCCTATTCATTAATTCTTTTTTTTGACTTTATTCAGTCTACAATTTATTTCATCTACAATATTTTATTTAATCTCAGTTTCTATATTTTATATTTCCATTATTTCTATATAGTTTTTTTTTTTTTTTATATCTACCAAATTTTTTCATTGCTGCCTTAATTTGTTTCATAGTGTCTTGTGTTTTAATGGATGTAATTCCTCCCATTTCCTCTTTGGGCATTGCAATTATATTTGTTTGCGAAGCTTTGCTATACTGTTCTATAACATTAATTTCATTCAAAGTTTATTATGTTGATTTTGTATTTTGTTGACTGTCTTAATATTAAGTTTACTTTATGTTTCTGTATTTCTATTGTAGATTTACTTTAGCTCTCTCTCTCTTCCCCACCCCCTTCAATTATCTTCGCCAATCTAGAGGTTCTGGGGCTGCATCTAATTCATCTTAGAGCTCCAGTTAAGTATTGAGTCTTAAAATGGCAGTTTGGATCTCCTGTACCACAGAGAAGTCAGAGCTATCACCAACCTATGCAGACACAGTTAACAGACTTATTATTCATCCCTGGCCATGAGGTAAGCTACAAACTTAGAAATATTGATTAGAACTTCTCTCAGCTTTGTCTTTTCATGAATGAGGGAGCCCACCCATGGTTCTACCTTTGGGCTTAGGTTTCCCATTGCACACGGAAATGGTTTCTTCCCCATCACGCAAAGCCTTGCCACTTCTGCACGCATGCTCAAAATTCAGAACTTTAGCCTCACTTATTTTAGTACTTTTTCTCAACTCTGGCTCACAGAGATATTTATGTTATTTTTAATTCAGCTATAGATTTTTTCTTTTTTAAATATTTTATTAGTCACCTCATATATTTTAGTTTATTTATTGAAAAATAAACTTATGCTATCATTTCTATTGGAAGGCCCAAATTTACAATTGTTACTTTTAGTATGCCTCATATTTAAATGTGGTTGTAAACCAAAAGATCACTATAATCATGTGAGAAGAACTCAAAGGGAAAAAAATATATTCACCTGA
>NW_011914704.1:0-1493 GCF_000151845.1 Pteropus vampyrus | reverse complement strand
CTCGCGGACTTTGCCAGGCGGGCGCCTCCTGCCCGAACCGCGTTGGACCCTGCGCCCGACGCAGCCCCGGGCGGCCGCCGAGCCCAGGCGGGAGCCCGAACCGAGTCGAGCTCGCCGGAGCCGGTGAGTCTGGAGCCCGAGCCCGCGGGGCCCGGGCCCGGCGCGCGGCTGCTGCGTCTCCCGGGAGTCGCGACAGGGGGAATGGCGTGTCGCGCCCTGGCGGCGGTCGCCAGGGAGGGTGGGTAGTGTGACGGCCGGCCGGTCCCGGCATTTATTTACCTGCCGCCCCGGCGCCGCTCGGCCACGCTCGCCCGCTGCAGCTGGGCTTCTTTGTCCGGATCCCGACGCCTGGAGGGTCCTGGGCGAGAGGGGGTACCGGGTCGCCTTCCCGCCGGGGAGTGGGGCCGGGGCCCGCACGAGGCCTCGAGGGAATGCGGGGTGGGGGTGGGGAGATCCTGCAGGGACCAGGCGCCGGGGTTCCTTGGCTCTGCAGACTCCACCCGCCTTGTCCCCCGACTCTGACTCCCAGTGGTGCCGGGCCTAAGGGGTACCAGGGGGTCGCGTCGGGACTTCGCTGCACCAGCGCGGGAAAGGGAGGAAGGGGCCGCGAGAGGCGGGAATTTCGTCTCTACGAGCTTCTCTTGGGTCCAGAAGCCGGGGACTGGAGCGGCGGTTCCAAGAGCGGGTACGGGTGGGGTAAGCTCCCCAGAGGCCGCAGGTTCCAGGCTCTGTTTCCACTTGAGGTTAAAGGTCGGGGATATAGGTAGGTCCTGGGTTAGAAACAGGGCCCTTGGGGAAAGAGGAGAGGGAGCAGAGTAGTTGGCCGCGGGGAGGCTTGTGTGTATGACGGGGCTGTGTCCAGCCTTGGAGGAACTGGAGCCCACCTCCGGCCCTGTGGGGATTGTAGGGGGCGCTCAGCGCTGAAGCTAGAGCTCTCTTCTCTCTCTCTCTCTGTCTCTCTCTCTCTCTCTCTCTGTCTCTCTCTGTCTCTCTCTGTCTCTCTCTCTCTCTCTCTCTCTCTCTCTCTCTCTCTCTCTCTCTCTCTCTCGACTTGGCAATGTTTAATCAATGGGTTGACTACTTCAGCAGAAGGGACTGAGGTTAGACATAAAGAAGAACTTTTAGAGGGTGGTGCAGATGGAGGTTGGAGAGGTTGATTCTCTCCCTTGAAGAATCTCAGAATAGATTTGGCCCAGCAAGTATTATCAGACTTTCATTTTCTGGTGCCATCCCCTCCTACACCACCCCACTCTCCATACCCACCAGACAGATGATTCCCCCCAAATCACAAAGTCTCCTGCTCGCCTCTCCAGCTCCCTTCCCATCCTTCCCTTAATGCTGATCCTGACCCCTCAAATCCTGAAGGGGAGAATTCAAGCTAAGTACACACCTGTCGAGTCCCACCGGGGATGGAGCCCCTCCTGTCTGTCTAGGGCAGAAATGCTGGGGTGGTGGGAGGGAGCATGGTGGGGGATGTATGTGTGTAGCACTGA
>NW_011914703.1:0-1581 GCF_000151845.1 Pteropus vampyrus | reverse complement strand
TAAAATAATGAAAATTTAACAAAAAATATTTATAAACTCTTTCAGTTTTTAAAATTTAAATTAACCAAAATCAAGTACAGTAAAGTAAAATAAAAAATCCACTTCTCAGTTGCATTAGCCACATCTCAAGTGCTCAACAGCCACATATGGCCAGCGCGTGCCATAGTGGACAGCACAGATCTATAACATTTCCATCAAGTTGGACAGTGCAGCTTTTGTGGTGTGGTACCTGTAACTGAAAATGAAGTATAGATGTCATCCTGAAGACAGGTACATTATGAAATATTTTTCAGCTATTAATATGATCAGTTGAAAAGCGAATTAAAAATACTCTATTCAAAAATATATTTTCCAGACTAAAATTTCCAGGCCTTTAAATGCTGACTTTTATCTTTTATAATTCACTTTTGGAAAATCTCCAAAATTATAAGATATCTAAAAGATCTAAACTGTAGTAGTTAACTTGTACCACAAGAGGACCTGCAAAGACAAGTTTGCTCAAATTTCAGCCATGCTTATATTATTAAACTGAAGTGTAATTAGGAAAACATCTCATTGTCAGTAGTCTCACGTCTGCCTTTATTAAAATCTAAAAAGGTAATCCATTTTAATCTAATTTTAAAATAGTACATGGTAAGGGGGCTATAAATGGTTACTTGAGACTGCCAAAAGTACCATTTCAGCAGGAATAAGGAGACATGGGAGGTGAAGTCATACAGGCCAGGGTCAAGTCCTGGTTGTCCCCCCATACCAGCTTTATGACCCCAGGCCAGTCTCTTCATCCTAAAATAGAGCTAATTATAGCACCTACATTGTAGAATTTTTTTGAGGATTAAACGAGATAACATATAAAGTGCTTATCATAATGCACATAGTAAATACTCAAAAATGCTAGTTATTAGTTTGTACTAGCTCTTAATTCTTTCAGGATTTAGAACATTTCTTTGGTAGAGAAGGAACATTGCTTTAAACCTACCATACTTTGCAATGTTACTTCTGTATGAGTAGTGACAGGACGACTTATATACAGTTGTGTATCAAGACAGGAAGTGACTGTGTTACATGTGTAAGGGATTCAGCCCTGCCCGGCTCCGACCCACACTTGCTCTTCCCAGATTTAGATTGGAATCAAGTTCCTTGGCTCCTTCCACATACCCGTTTCTGTCCTAAGACTAACTTCTCCAGCTACTAACTGTATAGTTCATTCTCTCATTTCTATCAAAGCCGTACTCTTTTGAAGTTTGATGCTTGGTACCCTTTCCCTAGCTGTGACCTTGACCTTACTTCTTGGCTTTTTTCCGTTAGCCTGCTTCAGGTAAATATTTTTGCCAAGGTGCAGTGGTGGAAATCAAATTTTCCCTGGTTTTGATCTTGATATAAATTGAATCATTCTATCTACATATATCTTCTGAGATTGGCTTATTTCACCCGTTGTTGCATTTTTGCAATTCATCTATATTAATGCATGTGGTTGTAGTTTACTCATTTTTACAATTGCAAAGTAGTCTGTTGTGTGAAAATACCACAATATTGTCATGCACTTAATTGTTGGTGGACATTACAAGCAGTTCTGCTAGAGAC
>NW_011914702.1:0-1848 GCF_000151845.1 Pteropus vampyrus | reverse complement strand
CTCCTCCTCCTCCTCCTCCTCCTCCTCCTCCTCCTCCTCCTCCTCCTCCTCCTCCTCCTCCTCTTCTTCTTCCTCTTCCTCTTCCTCTTCCTCTTCCTCTTCCTCTTCCTCTTCCTCTTTATTTCCTTTCTGTTTAAAAAACTTCCTTTATCCATTCTTTAAATGTCCATTTGCTGGCATCAAATGCTCTTGCTTTTTCTACAACTGCTAATGTCTTCATTTCCCCTTTATTCCTATGGAATACTTTTGCAGCATATAGGCTTCTGGGTTGACAGGTTTTTTTTTTTCCTTTCAACACTTAAAAAATGTTTTCTCTCTTCCTCTGGCTTCATTGTTTCTGATGAAAAACCCTCTGTCATTTAAATTTTTTTTCCTATAGGTAAGGTGTTAGGTGTTTCTTGCTTTCACAATTTTTCCTTGTTTTTATTATTTATAAGTTTGACTGTGATGTTTCTTGGTATGAATTTCTCTGTGTTAGTACTATAAAGGATGCTCTTGCCCTCTTTGAGTTTATGTCTTTCACCAACTTTGAAAGCTTTCAGACATTGTTTCTTAGAGTACGTTTTAAACCCTGCTCTCTTTATCCTCTCCTTTTAGGCTCTAATGACAGGAATGTTAGATCTTTTACTATAGTCCAACAAGTCACTTTTTAAATTTTATTTTCTTAGTTCATAGCCTCTTTGTTGTTTATATTGGATAATATATATATATACTGGATTATATATATACATATATATATATGTATATATATATATATGTATGTATGTATGTATGTATGTATGTATGTATGTATGTTTTATCTTCAACTCTTCTGATTATTTCCTCATTCAGCTTTTGAGCTATTCATTGAGGTTGTTTTTTCTTTTGATCATTATACATTTTAGTTTAAAATTTTCCATTTAGTTTTTCTTTATGTCTTCTATTTCTTTGCAGGGAATTACTATTTTTTTTTATTTGTTCATTTTCAGGTGTATGAATTCCTTATCACTGGCCAGTAGAGCTGAATATCATAACTCTTCACCTGGCCATTCTGACACCACTTTGATGGGTGGGTGGGAGCATATCCTGGGGAGAATGAAAGTGTAGATTCTACTTGGCCTTTTCTGGAGTGGGTGGAGATGAAGGCTATAGACCTCTGTATTATTTGGCTGGAGTAGAACAGCAGTTTTCTACAAGTTTTCTTTCAGGCTTCCCTCCTCCTGTTTTTTATCTATAGTGAACAGGATTTTGTGGGGACTTTTTTTCCCCCTTTCCACTTGTTTGCATGTTGGATGACTAGCTTCTTCAGCTCTAAATCTTAGATATGTGAAGAAAATTAAAATCCAGGAAATTCACCACCATATCATTGCTTGAGTACTGTAGCTAGGTCTGTAGCTAGGCTGCCTCATTTGTTTTACCTTCCAAAATGTTACTCTTTGTTTTATGTACAAAGTTCAGAGATATGGTACTTAGTGGGAAGAATCTGGGAAAGTATGTCTATCTCATTTTTTGGAAGTGTAACTCCCCTATGCATTCGATGTCTTTTGTATAAAATTTGTAACTCCAATAAGCATGTGTTTTGACTTAGTGTCATTATTATTTGTTCAGATATGCCTACTCTCTTTGGCTTCAATAAAGCACCTGATTAGGGTCTATAAATACATTGTCTGAATTATATTAAGCCAACATCTTTACTGAGGTAAAGGTTATTTGTTTTTTTCCTAAATCCTCTAAAATTAGAAGAAGGCAAGCTGTGAAGAAATCTCACCACAATTTATTTTATTTTATTTTTTTAATCTGGAATATAGAAACAACAAGCTGTGGACTTAAGGAAACATTTTTCCTTCCAAGGCCAGCAGAACCAATACA
>NW_011914701.1:0-1038 GCF_000151845.1 Pteropus vampyrus | reverse complement strand
GCAAATAACAAAAACAAATTCAAGATTAGAATATAGAAACTCCCTCTTTTAGATTCTGTTTACTGTAAAAAACAGAACAAACAAAAACAAACAAACAAAAAAAACCTTTCCTTACTTCACTATCAAGAAAAATGTTTTTGAGTTAGAGAGAGGAGTACTTAGATTTTTAAAAGATTTTTAGAGATCAAAGGGGGCCTATACCCTTAAAGAGAACAGGACTCAATTTTAGACAAGAGTCATATCTCTCTATAAATCCCTTTTTGGGAGTTACATCAGGAACTGGAAGATGCTTTCCTCTCTAGCTCCTACCAATTTAATAATGCTGGCCATTTTTTAATTTTCTTTTCTTTTCCTTTTTTTCTCTCCTTTTTTTTTCTCTTTTCCTCCTTTTCTCTTTCTTCTGTTCCTTCCTTCTTGCCTGCCTTCTTTTAGATAGATGTTGCAGTCAATACCCTATCCTTTTACCTATGTGTGTGTGAATTTTGTTTGTCCAGTCATTTTATGCTTGTTCGCGTGGCCTGATGCTTCTCAGCACAGAAAGTAATTCTTTAGGAGTCATTCTAAATCCCCATGCAAATGTGTACAAATGTTTCTAGCAAAATATAAAGTCCAAATGATTTTAAATTTGGAAAGCTTCCTGAATTTTGCTTAGGAAACTTTGGAAGTCTGATAGACTTTCCAGATATAAGTGAATTTACCACATTCTCTCGGCCAAGTGTACTCGTGATGTGTGTTATTATCTATTTTGCTTTGAACACTCTGGCCAAATACAACAGTAATACAATACGAATCAAATAAATAACATTAAAAGGCCTTCCAGAGTCTTTTTTTTTTTTTAAATCAACTAGGGAATTTGGAAACAATATTATATCTTTCTTGTTCCTCTTAACCTTTTCACAAAATTTTATTCTTTCTAATACACATATATCTTTTTTATACTCAGCACCGCAAAAGTATAACATGTAGCACAGTTTGGAGAAACAGGCCTTTATTGGTCATCAGTCTAAAAGGTTTGTGCTGACATCCATTCTTCTCATT
>NW_011914700.1:0-4842 GCF_000151845.1 Pteropus vampyrus | reverse complement strand
TTCATCACCTTTCGTGATAAATTTATCTAATAAAATTGAAAGCGGAGAATATTAGAAAAAAGGAATTATAGGTTAATTGTTATCATGTCGAACTTTTACAATGTTATCCCATGTGGCACCCTTTAACAGATGCCTCTAAGCAAACTGTCACACGTGAACAAAGAACTTTAATTTGCAGAGGAACCAACTCCGCATTATATTAATAAAGTCACTTCTCGTTGTCTCTTAGTAATGAGCTGTCAGGTGGCTTGCTTTGATTAAAACAACAAACTTCCGGTATGAAAGGACTTATCCCACGAGAGACTCACTCTTTCCTCCTGGATGGGCAGATGCGCCTCCAACTCTCACTATCTTCTCTTTGGTTCACCTTGCCTAGAGTTTAATCTTGAAATCTTTAAAAATCATTCCCCGAGTTGCATGAATTGTGGCCTTCTTGTGAACAAAAGTCTTCATCATGTCCTGTTATAAATAGATTATTATTTGTCGAGACTGGGTTTTTATTCCCCATTGGAACCTTCTCTTTCTTTCCTCCCCTCACCGCCCCAAGTTGCCACAGGGCAGGACCCGGGGCTCTGCAGCATATTGCCTTATGAATCTTCCTCAAGTACCCAATTATCCTGCTGCAGAGGCATGTCAGTGTCCTGACAGCTGTGCTGCGTGCAGGCCATGCTGTCAGAGGTGAAAGACTGCCCGGCCCTCCTATTCCTCACCGCATTCCCATTACAACGTGGTGGAGAAAAGCCCAGAACATTGAAAGGAGTTCACGAGGGATACCGCGGAGGTCAAAGACTGTTTAGAAGAAAATGTCAAGGTGAAAATTAAAAAAAGGAAGAGTGCCAGTACCTTCTAGACAGGTGCTGGGGCTATTACAGAGAATTCAAAGCCCCCTCTCACCGGCCCAGAGCTACTGTGGGAGAGAGCACACACTCAGACTGATTTTAATTGAGATCAATTTCACAAGTAGCATCTTCTGCGAAGTCCTTCAATTGATTGACAACCAAATGAAGCTTTGGTAAATGGTGATGAAGCCACTTTTTTTTTCTGTTGTTTCCCTCTACTACCTCCCCATTACAATGATTTTCTGAACTTTTAGAGATTCTGTGCTATGATAAACAGCATTTATTCTGAACCAATTTCTCTGTGTATACTTTTGAATAATTATTGCTTCAGATATATTTTTGTGATTCCTATTTTTTGCTATCAGCAAACACTTATCAGTGGGTCAGAAATGAAAAATGCCCCCAAATTCTACCTGTTGCCTAGAAAGCAGCCTCTTTAAAAACTCATTGATTCTATTGTGAGACCACAGGACTAACTCTTATGTCACTGGTTGATTGCATATTTAAAGATGTTTGCTACAAGTAGTTATGATTTAGATAATGGCCTTGCACCCACACTTATCCAAACGAGTGTAATGGTCATGTGTGTGTCATAACAGTGATGTCACTTAATAATCAAGAACATTTCATAGTTATGCAGATATAAGATCTTCTTGGCATTTATTTAGCGTTATCTAAGACTCCACACATACCGGATGCCTCTCTGTAAAAAACAAACAAATTTCTAAATAAACAATGACTCCAATAACAGACAGAATAAGGCCCAGAAATGAGAGAAAACTGCCATTATAGGGAATGCTATGCCTGACAGTAAACAGATACTTGTACCGAGACCAGAATAAAAAGAAAATTTCTATTTAAAATGTATCATAATAGATTTAAGATCTACAACACAAAGGAGTTATTTATTTTAAGGGTTGCGCGGGGTTGAAATACACCGTATGTTAAGAAAGCCATAACTTTCTCATCTAGAAACTTTCATGAACAATGAATGAGCAAACATATGAGGTGTGGCTATAAGTGTGGAATGTTCCTTTTTATATAAGTATACTAGAATGTCCATATTTCAATAAGTTCTCATCCTTTTCAAATAATCACTCAAATAGTTATTGCAAGAATCAAGTAATGGGGTAAGTCATGAAGTTGAGTACGGTAATAGTGGTATGTGCATGTGTGCGTGTGTGCGTGTGTGTGTGTGTGTGTGTGTGTGTGTGTGTGTGTGTGTGTGAAATACATTTAGCACATACATTCTATTTATATTTGAAGACAATATATTTATTCTAGTGAGGCTACAATTGGGAAAATTGCAATTGTTTTGAATTCCCCGTGAATTATTTTCAAAGCCTTCAGCAGATTCTCTTTAGCAAGATTTATGTAGTACTTAATATCTGCAAAGAACAATCTTAGACTGGAAAAACTTCCTGCGACAGTGGCCTTGATTTCTAGATAGTGCTGTCATTCAGAAGTGAGAGTAATAAAAGAGTCTCAAACAAGCAAACCGAAATATATCATTTGGGGTCAAAGATTGAGAAATACACTATCAAACAAGGAGATAGTTGCTTGGGCACCTTTCTTCCTAAGCCCAAAAACAACTCCAAAAGAGGAGTTGCAGGATGGTTTGAGTAATGACAGCTTCGGCAGAGTAAACATGTAGCTTCCTGAGTGATTGCATTAAAACTCAACACGTATTTGGCCATGTAGACACCGCGGATTGTGAAATACACATTCTCGTTACTTTATAATCAAGCCTCGTTCTTGTAGCCGACAAACCTAGAATCTCTCAGTAAATGTAAACAGTTGAAAAAAACTAATAAGTGTTTAGTACATATGTTTACAAGTTGAGGAAAGAGGGATTTTTTTTTTTTTATTAATTAGTGATTGCATAAAATCAAGAAATAATTAGAAAAATAGTGGTTAAGTTCTGCTAGGGAAGACTTCAATGTGTCTTTAATTATAGAAACCTGAGAGCCAGAAAGTCTTAGGGATATCTGGAGTTCTAGACCAAGTCTCTCACTTCAGAGAGGAAAAGCTCAGAGAAGTTAACTGTTTTGTCCAACTACATAGACTGAAAGAGGAAGAATAAAAAAAAAAGTCTTATTCCAAATTTCTACTACACATTGTTCTTCTAGAAATGGGATTTAAAGAGGACATATAAAAATTGTTTTAAAAGCTTGTTATTAAATACTCATAAAAACATCACTTTAAACACCTTTAGAAATTTATAGCAGCGCATTTTGGGGACCAAGAAACCAGTGACATAATGACATTCGCTCACTGGAAGGAGTATTCTAGAGCATCGGATCTCTCGGCATCAAGCTTCCGCAGCCTATTCTATTTTATTCTAGTTCTTCATCCATGTTCAGGAGTAATATGATTGTGGACTATTTCCTACCCAGGAGAGAATGTGTTGAAAAGCCCATAAGAAAAGCCCACTTATTCACTTACAAATTCTTTATGATTTTATAACTTTACAATTGTCATTTTGGATTAGTTAGAAAAAGTACCTGTATTCATCTTCTGTCAAAAATGAGTTAAAAATTTTCCATACAAAAAGCACACTAAAAGTTTCTATGAAAAAATACAAACAAATATAGCCCCCATCAGAAAGAACTATTTATAACTGTGATAATTCGTTTTCAATTTTTGTGCCTTAAACACAATATAAGTAAGCATTAATTTATAAATAGCTAAATAAATAACTAAAGTTTTTCATTAAGTAAAATAAATGCACCAAGAGAAATGCCACAAACTGAAATTTCATGCAGATGCGTTTGTGTACTTGGAGAGTTACAATTTAGATTTTGATGGGTAATCTTAACTTTCCTAATAATCAAATTATTTCACTTATTATTACAATGAATAAATTACATTTATTTACATTTTAATATGTATTCAACATTTTAATTGAAAAGTACAACATGCATGTGTTTTTTTTGTTGTGGCATGGTACTTTATTTTTTACTTATTTATTTTTAAAATTTTTTAGGCGAGGCAACCCTTGGTTGACCTCACAGATTGCAAGGACCTTGTCAGCTTGTAATCCCCTATTTTTTATTTTTTACACCTACAGCACCTGGTCTTCCTAGGTGGTCTCCCATCCAAGTACTAATCAGGCTCAACCCTGCTTAGCTTCTGAGATCAGATGGAATCGGGCTTGTTTAGGATAGCATGGCCGTAGATAACTTTAAAAAAAAAAAGAAAAAAGAGAATATTTTTAAATGTCTCCAGAGTTATCATAAGCCTCAATTTGCAAATCTCAGCCAAAATATAACTAACAAGGAAATAGAATTCTCTGAAATTTTCCCAAGAGAGCAGTCTTTTTCACATTGATTTTCTAAACAGAATAACTTTTTAAGAGATGAAATTCAAAAATCTTGAATTTACTCATAAGCATTGCACTATCAATTTGTCATATCCCACCCCACAGTTATAATTCAACAGAGAATGAAATCATTCACCATGTCTATTTCCTAGAAAGCCCCGCAGCATAAAGAAACAGAATTACTTTTGACAATAAATGATTGCTCTCCTAAAGCACCGACATATTTTCTCCCTTTCCAAAATTGTATCACTGCCATTTTTAATGTGTTACCATATAGATACACTTGCATAGACATCTGAATAAAAAAATACAAACAAACAAAAACAAAAAAGAACCCTGATACTCCTTGAGTTGCTTCCTTTTCAGTTCTATTTGACAGAGGAAAGAGAACCTGATAAGCACATGATAACCCCTATGTTTTATATACCTTGTTTTATATAACCCTCCTATGTTTTATACAACCCTCTTACTAGCAAAGTAAGGAATGGTGACCATTTTACATATAAAGACCCTGATATTCAAGAGAGCTTAATTAGGTTTTCCGAGGTAAGTAGCTGGTATGTTCTGGAGATGTGACTAAAGCCCATTCTTTTTGGGCTGACACCATTGTAGTACTAAACTAATTTAGAATAACAGCATGGTAAGTAGATTTTGTCTTTAGCTTTCAATACTTTCTAAGCC
>NW_011914699.1:0-1828 GCF_000151845.1 Pteropus vampyrus | reverse complement strand
TTCACATGAGAGCAGTTGGAACTTTGGAATGAGTTTTTGTTTTTTTAAGCCTGCATTATGGAAGACTTTTAAAGAAATGGAATTTTGAAATTCGATTCTTAGAAATACTACTGAGCAAGGAATCTGGGACAATGCTTCAGAGTTCAGTTTGTCTTGTGTTTGAACTCTGGCTCTCCAACTTGGGAGCTGTGTGATCCCTTAGAAATTGCTGCATCTCTCTCTGGCCCTGAGGTTCCACCTTGTAAAATGGAATAATGGAAGTACCTGCCTTGTGAGTATTAATGCTGAATTCTTTAAGACAAGGAAAGTATTAAGAAGGAAGGGTACCAGGTATGTGTTCACTGTGCTCTAAACCAGAGTTCAGCAAGTACGATGTGTGGGCCCAGTGTGGCCTGTTGCCTGTTTTGTAAATAAAGTTTTATTAGAACACAGCCACGCTCATTTGTTTGCATATTGTCTATGATTGCTTTCATACTACAAAGACAGAGTAGTTGTGACAGACACTGTCTGGCCAGCAAAGCCTTAAATATTTGTTCCTGGCACTTCACACAAATAGTTTGTCAACCCTGACTTGTCTACACTATGGCTATTATAGCAGCTCTACTAATGCTGTTGTCGTCACACAGTAGTTTGCTTATGTTGGGACAATGCAAACACCCATGAGGTCATTACTTACCCATATGATAGACTTTACAGAGATGGGCTTGAGTTTTGATTTTGCCCAAATCGCCACGTAATCAAAATGTATATCTACTGAATTTAAGACGGTTCTGTTTTAGAGTTTACCTTAAAGAAAGAAAGAAAATCAAATTATTCTCTCCATTTTGAATGGGAAAGCCAGTGTCGTGTTATCTACAGCCCAGTGATAATTTTGAACATCTTAACACACGAGAGAATTCCCTGTTTGAAGTTTATGTTTCCAGCATTTAATTACATGGAACTTTTCTGAAGTGTGCTATAAATATGCAGTACCTTAGTCTTGACTAATTGACTCATGTCTGTTATGGATCCAGGAAGGGCAGATGCTTATCTGAACACTTTTGATCTCAAAATCTTCTAGAAACAGGCACACTTAGGCTACATCCACAGTTTCCTGGATTTCAGTGCGTCAAAACCACCGCCATAGACATTAGCCATTTCCATGTCTTTTCTTAGCTAAAGCCAGGAAATGGGATGTATTGTGGCTTCTCTTTTATCACTAATAGTTAACGATAATGTTAAGACAGAAAAATACTTCAAAAACAATTCCTTTCAGGTTAGATTTGAATTTGAGGCTAGTTCTCATTTGGCCAGCCTTTTTCGTCAATACTTTATCATTCGAACAGGGTTACAGGAGCCCAGAGAAATGCCCTTTTCCTGGTTTTTCAATGGGATATGAGGAGCAAAGAGAGTTTTAAAATGTCTCCAGTTACTTACTGCAGTGCTCGCTAAAGCACTTAAGGCTACAGTGTGTGATTTTCTTACCCTGCTGCATGTGTATCACCTTGGTACAGCAGAAGGCACTGTTGTATAGTGGCCAAGGGCACAGGCTCTGGACTTGACCAGTTCTGCTTTTCACTAGTTGTACAACCTGCCCAAATCACTTAAGCTCTTTGTGGCTCAGTTTTCTCAACTGTATGTATAATGGGGTAATAATAATGCCAACCTTACTGGTTTGTCCTGAGAAGTCAGTGGCTTATTGTATGTACTTGTGCCTGTCACAGGCAGCACTCCCACAACCAGCAGCGTTGTTGTTTTACTTGTTGACTTGATTATGGAGGCCATGTGTAGACAAATGAGTGGTTGTGGAGCTCTGAGTTCTCTCTCCACCACTGCTTGGATGTTGAAA
>NW_011914698.1:0-1481 GCF_000151845.1 Pteropus vampyrus | reverse complement strand
ACCTACGAGTGGAATCGCTAGGTCAAATGATAAGTGTACATTTAGTTTTATTTTTTAAAATTACCAAACACATATCCTCATTGATTTCCATTTTATACTCCCATCAATGATATGTGAGAGTTCTATCAATTCCACATCCTCACCGACATTTGAGGTTATCAAGTCTTTTTAAGTTTAGTACTACGATAGATGTCTTTTGCTTTTTTTTAATTATGTTATTATGCCCTGGGGCCAAAAATAAGAAGATAAAAATAACTTCACAGCATATACCAGGATCTCATTTGCAATAGAGAGTAGACTAAGAATAAAACAGGACGGTGGTTGTAGCAAGTCTTGGTGGTATATTTTTAAATTAAGTTTTGCTCTCTAAAACTTCACAGATACCCATTAAACTTATATTTGTTTCTGAAAGAATGCTGGGGGAAGGATGTCATAGAAATATTCGGTCCCATAATTTATATCTCCTGCTTCAAATAAAGCTTCTAGAGAAACCACTGCAAAGGATTGTTACAAAAATTGCATCCATCGGAGAGTAATAGGAAAATATGAGAATGAGATTTGGTCATTAGGGATCATTACTTTTTTAATATTTCCATATTTTACACAATCATTCCCAAAGTTTTAAAAATCTGCCTTGAGAACCTCAAACAATATCTGGTCCACAGTATGCCTTTAATAAGTTTTTCATAAATTAATATCAATACTCAAAGTCTAGGGAAGATCAATGCATGTGCATGTAAAATCACTTTGTAAATGAAAAATGCCTTATCCTGGTATTTTATTACTCTTATGCTACTATTAAAAATATATAACTTCATCTACAGATGTGAAGTTATTTGTTTAAATAGAATGTATTTTATTTCAATAGCAGTATTAATTTGTTCTCCAAAATTTATCGCATCTATTAAATCAATGAAATGCTGTACAACTATTATACACAATAAGCTCCTTATAGATTAAAAAGTCAGTTGTTTGGATTATCAGTTAATAAATGCCGGAAAAATCTACAAATAATTAAAACTTTCGTGTGATTGCTTTCATAATTATAATATTAAATAAAAGCAATCCATCTTCCAATCTGAAGAATTTAAAATTTCATGCTTCTCTATTATGTTTCTCCTGCTTTTATGCTTTTCAATAATCTTGTTTATTAATAATATTAATCTGAATGTCAAGTTCTTCCCAACTTCTTTACTGACACTTTAACACAAATCTTAGTAGAAAAAAAACAGTGAGTTGAATTGTGGTTATTTTCATTCAATAACTGCAGCTTGTTCAAGGTCTATATTTCCATATGTTCTTGATAAATCACATGGCAACAGAGCTCTCCAGGAATAAATATCCCAAACTGAACCTCATTAGCTATCTATGCAAATTCTAGTATATAAGGCTAAGAATTAATAGACACTTTTCCCTTTTTGTTGAACATTTATAATAATTACTGCAATATTTCTTGTTCCATAAGACACAAATGACCTGAC
>NW_011914697.1:0-887 GCF_000151845.1 Pteropus vampyrus | reverse complement strand
ATTTGCACTTAATGCTTTGATAGATCGTATGAAGTAGACATTAGTGCCCCCATTTTTACAGAAAAGGAAGCCAAGGGGGGAAGTGCTTAATAGCATAGGCCAATCAAACTGCTGGAAAGTGACAGAACCAACCCCGAAACCAGAGATTTTTTTTCCCCTCCCATCACTCTGTGACTTTGAGTACTGCCTCAGAGATTTACTGCCGTGACCTTACATCCTTGAACTTTCTCCTTCAAAAAAATTGGCTGAAAAGGACATGCCTCCTAAATCTTAGGAATGTGGCAGAGGCAAAAAGATAACACTTAAAATTGCATCGGTGTCTTGGAAGGAGAGCACCTATTCGTGGCATTATCTCTTCATTATTTGGAATGCCAGAACAGATTGTGTCCATGTTGATCAAGTGAGGTCAACAATTGAAGGTTTGATGTGTCCACTCTTGCTCATGTGCCTTCAACAGAGCTTCTGTATCTGCTGGTATCTAGTAAGTCAAGTATGAGGACCCTAGGTTTCCCCATGAATTATGATGTCTTACCTTGAAAAAGAAACATAACGTGGTCAGACAGAACGATCACGAACCTATAAACAAATCGCTTTTCCCATTTTGAGAATCTTTATTAACAATCAGTTTGCAAAGACCTGATGTACTATTTTTTTTTCAAAGAAAAAAATAGCATATTGGAAGTGTAAAATGGCATAGCCACTCTGAAAAGCAGTTGGACAGTTTCTTTAAAAAAATTAAACTTATGCTTACCATATGACCCAGCAATTGCATTTATACCAAAGGAAAATATATGTGTGTGCACACAAACCTCTACACAATTGTTCATAGCAACTTTAATCAAAATAACCAACCAGCTGTGGTACATACGTGCCGCGGAATACCACTC
>NW_011914696.1:0-1271 GCF_000151845.1 Pteropus vampyrus | reverse complement strand
GGCTTTTGCAAACACTGTTCTCGCTCCTTGGAACACTGTCAGGTAGTCATCTTGCTCCTTCCTTCACCATCTTCAGGTCTTTGCTCAAATGTCACCATTTCAGTGAGGCCTCCCCTGACCACCCTATTTAAAATTTCAGCCCCCCGACCCAGCTCTCTCTTCCCTGCTCTATTTCTCTCCATAGCGTCTATTCCCACCTGACATACTGTCTTCCTTATCTGTCCATCTCCTCCCCCAGGTGGAAGTGCTAGGAAGAAGGGAGTTTGGCTCGTCTAGGTCGATCTCTGCCGTGCCTAGAACAGAGCCCGGCAAGTACTAAGCAGAAATCAGTATCTCACGCAGGAACAAACTTCTCTACCAGGCCTGCAGCAACCACTCAACGCAAAGACACTGTGGGAGATTTTGTCAGAGACCAGCTGGGACATCATAACCCTGCTCAGAGGTGACACAAGCCAGTCTAGGAGAAACTGGTAAGGAACCAGTCAACATGCCACATGAAGGAGGTGGCAGCACCAAGGCCCATTCTACATCTCCCCCACGTGTCTGCATTGTGGGTACCTGTAGATACTCATCCATTCTGCCATGCCTCGTGGGCCATCTTCTTGGGAGGCCCTCTGAAGTCTGGGTGGGCGACCTCACTGGTTGGAACATAAGGAAGGTATCTCAGAAATCAGGTTAAGAACTGGGTAGACGGAGGTTCTGGAACAGCTTGTTATTCCCCAAGAACTCTGAAGAGGTGATGCTCAAATGCATTGTAAAGGATGAAGCCCAGACAAGGTGTGTCCTGGGCACAGGCTGGTGACAGGAGACCTGACCAGACATGGCCTAAGCCTGACTCTCATCCAGGATTAGCTCACATAACTTGGTGCTGTTCCTCTCCTGGGACCCATGGCTTCATCCCCTGGCCCTGGCTGCGGCCAGGACTCTTGAGCTCAGCCATGGTGAGGGCCTTCATACCTAGGCTTATAGAAGTCCTCTGCCCTGTGGTCATTCTTTAGAAAGAATGGATGCCTAGTCGGGGCGGGGGGTGGAGGGTGGGGTGTGTGTGTGTGTGTGTGTGTGTGTGTGTGTGTGTGTGTGCGGGGGTGGGGGTGGGGTGTGCGTGTGTGTGTGTGTGTGTGTGTGTGTGTGTGTGTGTGTGAGAGAGTGAAGGGGTGGTGGGCAGCTTCTCCCAGGGCACTGCTTATTCTGTCCATGTAAACCAGATTCCTTTCACAAGCTGAAGGCAGTAGAGGGAGGGAGAACAAAACCACAGGTGTAAAAGCACATGA
>NW_011914695.1:0-2231 GCF_000151845.1 Pteropus vampyrus | reverse complement strand
ATAGAACTTTTAATTAAAAAGATTCTGGTAATCGATTTCATCTATAGACACTACATATAAAAGAGAACAGGAAAATGTCACTTCCTCATGGCAAGACATGTGCTTCTAGACAGACTTCACTAGTAGCATTTTTGTCCCTTTATGAATTTTATTTCTTAAGATAAAAAAAAAAGGTGAATTTGGCAGCTTTTGTAAAATGTTGACCAACCTTGCCACGCCCGTGCCTTGGAATGCCCCTTTTCAGGGACATGTGTCCGAAGGCCCTGGGCTAGGCAGACACGAAGGAGACCAAGGAGTCTTGTGTGGACTGAATGTGTTTGACCGAGAGGCCAGGCTAAGAACAAAGCAATTTCAGAGGTGAAGTATTAGAGCATTTTCAAAAAGACCAATCTGACTCAATGTCCTATATCTCTGTAAACCACCCAAGGGGAAACTGAAGAACTGTTCACTCATGTCCATCTCTTACCCAAAGAAGTAGAACAAAGAAAGACCTGAGTCCATGGGCAAAGCCAGGAGGGAGGCTCTGTGGAGTGTGTGTACATGCGGGCCAGTCTTCATAGGGTCTGAGAGGGCCCAGGCGCCCTGCCTCTGCTCCAGCAAGCCGCCTGAGGACAAGAGGCCAGGCTTGGGGACTGGCTCTAAAACAAATCCATTCCTCTCAACCACTCTTTCCATATCTGAGGGCCTCAAAATCGGAGGGAGAGGCTCAACTGGAAAGAAGGAGGCAGGAAGGAATGGGTCACCCCAGGCTTCTATTTTCACCACCATACTCCCCAAAGTGAACTTAGATGTTAAGAATACTTGATAAATACTTCATTCGGGGTGGAGAAGAGACCCAAAATCAGAATGAGGGCTGAAGAGTTCTACATTGGCCATCCAGAAACGAAATCACTGGGTGAGTAGCAGAGAAGGAAAAACCACTGTGAATAAAGAGCTCTTGGAAATAAAAATATTCTCTGTTGAGTTAGATTTTTCAGTGTTGTAGGGGAACTGTCATTAGTAAGAACATCTATTCAATACCCGTTGCTATGGTGACAACCCTTTTTTTCAAATTCATTGAGTTTTTCTTTTAAAAAAAATTTCTGAGATATCTAAACATAAATAAAAGAATGAATGGAAAGACCAAGATCAGAACAGTGAATACAGTAAACTTCTTTCTGTAAAAAAGAAAAAGGAATAAACACAAATATATAAACCAACACACATTCATACACAATGTTAGTATCTGCACAGAACAATTCTGAAAGATACAAAAATCTGGTAACCTTTATGGAGAAGAACTGGTTACTAGGGGTGAGGGTGGGAGGGAAATTAATTTTTTTACTATGTATCATTTGTACCTTTCTTGAATTTTCTACCATCTATATGTAGTTATGTATTACAAAAATAAATTATTAAAAAGTCAAAAAGAAGTCGAGTTCTTGTAAGATTTAAGCAGATAACAAATTAACCCTGAGTACAAGTCAAGGTATCCAAATAAGGCCCAAGTTTCAACCAGATGGGTAGCAGCGGTCCCCAACCTTTTTGGTACCAAGGACCAGTGTGCCTATGAGACTCTAATACCTGACAACCTGAGGTGGAGCTAAGGCAGTGATGCTAATGCTAGGGAGTAGCTGCAAATACAGATGAAGGTTAGTTAGCTGTGTGGCTGTGTGGCCTGGTTCCTAACAGGCCACAAAACGGGTAACGGTCTGTGGCCCAGGGAATGGCGACCTCTTGGATATAGGACTCGTCATGAACTGTGCTGAAGAAGGAATCGACGGCTCAACATTTATTGCTACAAAACCAGATCAGGTCACCAGGGAAATGCAAACTCAGGTAAGTGGATAAGAGCATGGCTTTGCAGTCAAATGCTGCCTGGGCTCAAATGGTAGCTCTGTCACTTATAAATGGGGTGAGTTACTTACCCTCTCTCTAAGCTTTAGCTTCCTCGTAAGCAATGATAATTACTTTGCTGGATTGTTGGGACTTAAATGAGGATCACATAAGCATATCTTGCTCAGGAATTCAATAAAATTTTCTTGAAATAAATTAAAGTATCAGGCACACACAGGAGACATTCAACAAATGTTCCATTCCTTCTCAAACCTCCACCTCAGCTGAAGAACCAAGGGACAGGATGACATGCAAGTCTGCCTCTATCTGTAGTGATTTGTGAATGGTTGTTGGTTACGTATTTTTTCTAGTCTTAGAATGATATTCATTTGCTGCAAAAGCAAACCTCTTAAAAA
>NW_011914694.1:0-2177 GCF_000151845.1 Pteropus vampyrus | reverse complement strand
TTTTTTTTTTTTTTTTTTAAGCACATATCTAAATAAAAGCTATTGCAGGATCTGGACTAAGCAGTTTCTCCAAGGAGCCGTGGAGAATGATAGATCTATAGACCTATAGACCTGGCTACTGGGTCTGTTCAGCAGACAGAAGTGGGAAATGTGCATGTGTATGCATACATATACACAAATGTACATATGCATATTACTTTTGATTTCAGAAATCATGAGTTCACGTTAATTCCTCCAGTTCTGGTCCATCATGATAGAGTTTTTTCTTGTCTTCTCCTTCCATATTTCTATGTCTCATCTTCCTCAGAATCCTGGCTCCCCAAGAAATCAGTTTTCACTTGTTCAGTCCTATAATACATCTAAAATAATTTTTCTTGATTTTGCCCCTATCACTAAAAAACACACTTAAAAGACTGCAAGATTATAGTTCTCTATCTGTACCCTGCTCAAGACAAGATATATAATTACATTCTATGTTCATAAATTACTTGGAATAATTTTTTTTCCCTCCACTGTGATTATGTGATTTGTGTGAAATAAATTGTGTTCATTTGTTTCAGTTTTCTTCAAAGTTTAAGCACCCCCCTTCCCATCCTTATTGATTTTATTTTTAAAATACAAAACATGAACATGCTTCTAAAAAACTTTACTAAAAGTATTCTTAGAGAAGTGTCACTCATATCTCTTCTGCTTCATCTCTCTCCAACCCTGACCCCTTGTAGTTATCCAACTTCACTGTTTTTGGGGCGTTTTCTCCCCATGTTTATTTTTATGAAGAAAAGTCATAAATTTGTTTTCTTACACAAAAGGGAGCATGCATGTAGGGAGACCAACCCTCCTGATTTACCTAGGACTGAGAACTTTTCTTGGGACATAGAACTTTTAGTGTTAAAACTGGGTGAGTCAGGCAAACTGGGAGGAGTTGGTCATTCTATATACACGCTCTTTAAGAAAAAAAACGATGCATAATTTACATACTATAAAAGTCACATATAAGTCCTTTAAAAAATAAACTTTATTGAGGTATAATTCAGTGCCACAACATTCACCTATTTTGAGTTGTACATCCTGATCACAATCCAGTTTTAGAATATTTCCATCATTCAATAAAATCCACCCTGCATGATTACAGTTAATCCTTGTTCCTACTCCACCCGGGCTCCTCCCCAGTTCCTGGCAACCAATAGCTACTTTCTGTTTCCATAGATGTTTCTTCTCTGGACATTTCATATAAATAGAATTATACAGTGATATATTTTTAGTCTGGCTTCTTAGTGTAAAGTGTTTGAGGTCCACTATGTCATCGCATAAATCAGCATTTCTAGCAGTGTTACCACTGAATAGTATTCCTATTATAGAAACAGTGCATGTTTTATTTACTTATAGCTGATTGTCTTTGGGGTTGCTTTCTTTTTGGTTATGATGTATAATGCTGCTGTGAACATTCGCTGCAAGTCTTTTTGTGAACATGGTTTTCATTTCTTTTGAGTAGAAACCTAAAAAGTGGAATTGTTGGATTGTACGATAAATTTATATTTAGCTTTTTAAGAAACTGTCAAACTTTTCCAAGTGGCTGTACCATTTTATAGTCCCACCAGCAGTGTATGAGGGTTCTTGTTTTTCCACTTACTCACAAAAATATTAATGATTTTTATTATAGACATTCTTGTAGACACAGAGTGGTATCTCATGGTTCAGATTTGCATTTCCCTAATGACGAAAGTGAGTACATTTCCATGTGTTTATTAGCTATTTCACAAACATGCTCTTACGGACTTCGCATTTTTTACTAAATATCTGCAGTAATCACTTCATATAAGTTTATAGAGATCTTTCTCAATTTTTTTTTTTTTTTTTTTTTGTAGAGGCCCAACATTTCATGGTGTGTAGGGTACCATACATAGTTTACCCAATCAATCTGCTATGCTTGGGTGTTTAGACAGTATTCAATATTTTGCAAGATTACACATCATTTATAATGAACTTATATATGTGTTTCTGTTTTGTTTGAAGTATACCTTCAGAGTAAATCCCTAGAAGTGGGGTTACTGAGTCAAAGGACAGATAGATGTGTAGTTTATTAGATATTGCCAAATTTTCTTTCCATAACAGTTGTGGCAATTCACATTCCACCAAGAATGTGAGACAATATGTTCCCCAAAGCTCACTAACAATGA
>NW_011914693.1:0-1988 GCF_000151845.1 Pteropus vampyrus | reverse complement strand
TTTTCTTACTTAGGTAGGGACTTTTCCATGAAGTAGATAATATGCCAAACTTAATTTAGGCTTATTTATCCTATCAATTAAACATATCTATCTCACCTGACTTTACCAGATGGATTCTTAGGCACATATACTTTACATAGTGAGATTTGTAATATGAATACCATTTTGTCAAACATCATATCTAGCATGGTTTATGAGTTCTGTCTAATCTTCAAATTTATTAAAGTCATATCTCCTTTGTTTCAGACTGCACAGTCAATCTGTTGATTAGCCAGAGCCTTCAGTCCTGTATTTCAGGTGCTTTATTTCACTTACCAAAGAGGAGCAGGCAATAGATCTAGTAATTTTCTGGAGATTCTTATTAATCTGTGCATATCACAGCACCTGACACAGGTGCCAAGTACATGAATGATTATTAAATGAAGAAGGAAGGGAGGAAGAGAAGTAAGAAAATAGAGAAAAAAGAATAAAGAGAAAGTGGGAAGATTTTCAGCCCAACATGAGACTGTGGTATTGTTCAAGTCATTTAAACTCTCTCTCTGCATATATTCCCTCTTTATTTTACTTTGTATTTTATTTTATTCAGCTTTATTAAGATATTATTGACAAATGAAATTTTAAGATATTTAAAATGTGCAGCATGAATTGATACATGTTTACATTGTGAGAGAAATCCCTCACTGAGTTAAACACATCCATCACCTGATATACTTATCTTTTTGTGTGTGTGTGAGAATATTTAAATTCTACCTTTATTTTAAGTTAAGGTAGTGGTTCATATTCTACCTAAGCCACAGAGAGAGTTTGGAGAGGACTGCAAGATATAGTATATGCGAAATCACGGTTTGGTTGATGGTATAGAACCACAAAAGATCATGAATAGACCAAAAAAAATAATAATAAAATATATATGTATATATAAACACACACACACACACGCACACACACACACATATATAGTGTCTATATATATATATGTGTATATATAGTGTCTATATATATAATTTATTTTAACTATATATAAAATATATATATAGTGTCTATATATATAATTTATTTTAACTATATATATATAGTGTCTATATATATAATTTATTTTAACTATATATATATAGTGTCTATATATATATATATATAATTTATTTTTTTCACCCATCCCCCCATTCTTCTGCAACCATTCACATGTTCTCTTTATCTATAGGTCTGTTTTTGTTTTATCTATTTTTTTTTTTAGATTCCACATGTAGATTTATTCAGTATTTGTCTTTCTCTATTTCACTTAGAATGATACTTTGTAAGTCTATCCATGTTGTTGCAAATGGCAAGATTTCATTCTTTTTTTATTTTTGAGTAATATTTCATCATATTTATATCACATTTTCTTTATCCATTCATCTATTGATGGACACCTAGGTTGTTTCCATATCTTGGCTATTATAAATAATGCTGCAATGAACATAGTGGTTAATGTATCTTTTTGAATTAGTGTTTGTTGTTTTTTTTGGATAAATGCCCAGAAGTTGTATTGCTTGATGGTATGGCAACTCTATTTTCAATTTTTTCAATTATCTCCATGTTGTTTTCCATACTGGCTGTACCAATTTACAATCCCACCAAGAGTACATGAGTATTCCCTTTCTCCACATCTTCGCCAGTACTTGTTATTTGTTGATTTTTTCGTAATAGCCATTCCGACAAATGTGAGGTGGTAACTCATTGTGGTTTTGATTTGCATTTCCCTGATGTTAAGTGATGTTGAACATCTTTTCATATGTCTGTTGGGTTGTTTGTTATTTTAGTATTAAGTTGTAAGAGTTTCGTATATATTTTAGATATTAACTCCTTATCAGATATATCATTTGTGAATATCTTCTTCCATTCAGTCTGTTGTATTTTTGTTTTATTGATGGTTTCCTTCACTGTGCAAACACTTTTTAGTTTGATGTAGTCCCATTTGTTTGTTTTTGTTTTTATTGTCCTTATCCCTA
>NW_011914692.1:0-1862 GCF_000151845.1 Pteropus vampyrus | reverse complement strand
GTACCATGGAATACAATTTGGAAATAAAAAGTAATGAATTACTGATACATGCAATAATCTGGATCAATCTTCAGAGAAGCCAATCCCCAAAAGGTACATACTGTATGATTTCATATATATAGCATTTTTGAAATGACAAAATAATCAAATAGAGACCAGATTGGTGATTTCTAGAGTTTTTGGAGGGGATGGAAGGACCTGTGTGTGGCTATAAAATGGCAATGCAAATGTAGTGAATAGTGGCCCTTCACAAGAGATCTAGCCATGTCTTCCAATCTCTGTAACTTGTAAATATGACCTTATGTGTAACAAAAGGTCCGTGTAGATTTTATTCATGATCTTAAAATGAGATCATCCTAGATTATCTGTTTGGACCCCAAATCCAATGATAAATGTCTTTATAAGCAAGGAGAAGATACAGACACAGAAGAGGAGGCCATGTAAAGATGGAGGCAGAGATTGGAGTGTTGCCACCACAAACCAAGGAACACCTGGAGCTACCTGAAGCTGGATGAGGAAGGAAGGACTCTCTTCTAGAGCCTTTAGAGGACTGCAGCTCTACTGACATCTTGATTTCAGACTTCTGGAAACCAACACTGCAAGAGAATACATTTCCATTGTTTTAAGCAACCCAGTTTGTTGTTAGGACAGTCCTAAGAAACTAATACATTGAGGGATCTTTATGGTTATGAAAATATTCTGTGTCTTGAGTATATCAAAGTCAATGTACAGGTTGTAAAAATATACTATAGATTTGCAAGATATTCCCACTGGAGAAAACCTTGCTAAAAGGTACGTGACATCTTTTGTATTGTTTCATACAACTGCATGTGAATGTACAATTATCTCAAAATAATTTTTTATTTAAAAAAATAAATAGAAGCGCATTTTTACTCAATCTCTTGGTTGCACTATTTGAACATTTGATAGTCTCCAAAGAACATCTACTTTGTAGTACACCTTAGTCCAAATATTTACTCCTAATGAACAATAAACTGACTTAGTATCTTTGAATTATTCTCTTGTTATTACCTGCAATTATCTTTTAGCATAATATTGTAAGAGCTGCATACACGATCTATGCAGCAACTACTAATGACTAACTATAATTTATCATTTTGGATCTGCTAGAACCAAAATAGATACGTAAGTATCTATATCTCATAATAAAAGGAATTTGTAGCAGTTTATAAAGTATATAATTAAAATAAGATGAAAAATAAGTGAATAAATTAATAGAGAAATGAGAGAAAAAATAAGAGGGAGACAAAGGTAAAATTAACACAGACTTCACGTTCCATGCACTTAGTAAAGTTGAGGTGCTAATTTTTCTCAGAGAATAAACATGTAAATATGTAAAAGTATTTAAGCTAGTATAAATTAGTCAATATTCTTATGTCATAAAATGAAATCTTAAGTAGCTCAAATATGTCAAGGTTAGAAACAATTTAAAATATTTTATTTAAAATATTTGAAGTACAATGTCAGAAGTACTTCAGTTAAAAAAGGGAAAACTGCTAATATTTAGATGCCAAATACATCAGTGATAGTTTCTGTTCATCTTTTCAGACTTTTGTTCCAGAGAAAAGGAAAAATTTGCAAAACTTTAAAATGCAACATTTTATAGCAGCCTTAGTAGCAGGCAGTTGAAATCATAACTAAGAAGAGAAAATGTATTTTAAAATTACCAAAAGAGAAAAGCCAGGATAAATTTAATTTATTTTTTTAATTTTTATTATTTTTTATATTTTATTCATTTATTGGAGTGACATTGGGGTGACCAAATTTTATAGGTTTGAAGTGTACAATTCTATAATATGTCATATGTATATTGCATTGCATGTACATCATCCAATGTTAAA
>NW_011914691.1:0-2021 GCF_000151845.1 Pteropus vampyrus | reverse complement strand
GATCTTCTTGATTCAGTCTAGGAAGGTTGTATTTTTCTAAGTACTGGTCTATTTCTTCTAGGTTATTAAATTTGTGTTATATACTTTTTCATAGTATTCTTGCATGATCCTTTGTATTTCTGTGATTTCAGTCATACTTTCCCCTCTTTCACCCCTGATTTTGTTTAATTGTGTCCTTTCTCTTTTTTCTTTAGTGAGTCTAGTCAGGGGTTTGTCAATTTTATTAACATTCTCAAAGAACCAGCTCTTTGTTGTATTTATTTTTCTATTTTATTTTTATTTTTTTGGTTTTAGTTTCATTTATTTCTGCTCTAATTTTGATTATTTCTTTCCTGCTGACTTTAGGCCTCATTTGTTCTTTTCTAGTTTTTTAAGATGAAGCGTTAGGTTGTTTATTTGGGGTCATTCTTGTTTTTGGAGATAGGACTGTGATGATATGAACTTTCTTCTTATGACTGCTTTTGCTGTGTCCAAGAAGTTTTGATATGTTGTACTATCATTTTCATTTGTTTCTATGTATTTCTTGATCTCTCTTTTTATTTCTTCTCTGACTCAGTTATTCTTCAGTAGCATGTTGTTTAATTTCCGTGTATTTGTGGTTCTTCCTGATTTCTTTTTGCAGTTGATCTCTAGTTTCAAAGCATTATGATCAGAGAATATGCTTGGTATGATTTCAACCCTCTTATATTTGTTGAGGCTATTTCTGTAGCCAAGTATGTGGTCGATTCTTGAGAATGTTCCATGTGCACCAGAGAAGAATTTATAAGCAGCTGTTTGGGGATGGAAGGCTCTGTAAATGTCAATTATGTCTAGTTAGTCTCCTGTGTCATTTAAGGATATTATTTCCTTATTGATTTTCTATTTGGATGATCTGTCCATATCTGACAGTGGGGTATTTAGGTCCCCTACTACAATAGTGTTTTGGTCTGTTTCTCCCTTTAGTTCTATTAGTAATTGCTTTACATTTTTGGGGGCTCCCTGATTGGGAGCATAGATACTAATAAGTGTTATGACTTCTTGGTGCATGATTCACTTCATTATTATGAAGTATCCCTCCATATCTTTCTTTATCTTTTTTATCTTGACATCTGTTTCATTCGATGTTAGTACTGCCGCTCTCCCTTTTCTCTGAATGGCATTTGTTTAAAATAACATTTTCCACCTTTTCATTTTGAGTCTATATTTGTCTTTGGAGCTGAGATGTATCTCCTGGATTCAGCATATGGTTGGGATTTGTTTTTTGATCCATTCTGCAGTTCTGTGACTTTTTATTGGTGAGTTCAGTCCATTTATATTTAGGGTGATTATTGAAATATGAGATCTTCTTATAGCCATTTTATCTTTTGCTTTCTGGTAGCTCAGTGTTTCCATTGCTTCCTTGTCCTTGTGTTTCTATTTTCTTTATTTTGGTTGGCTTTTGTGGGTTTTGCCTCTGATTCTTCTTGTTTTATGTTATATACTTCAGTTCTGACTCTATGGTGCATGGTTACCATTACAAATATGAAAAAAGATAGTGATATATATATACAGTCATCCATTTTCTTTTGTGCATGCCTTATCTCCCTTCCCCTTTGCAAATTTGGATCTTTGAATTCTCCCCTTTTCAGTCATTGTTATTTCAGTTTGTTTCTCTGTATGCTGAACATTCATTACTGTCTTGCAATAGCAATTCTCTTTTTATTATTAAGGCTTATAATGCCCTGTTCTTAGTAAGGGTTGCATTCTGCTTCTATTTGCCTGATAGTCGCTTTACTCCTAATTATGTATTTTGTTGTTGTTGTTATTTTGTTTTAGGTGAGCTGACCTCTTTCAGAATTTCTTGTAGTGCAGGCCTCATAGTGGAGAAGTCTCTCAATTTTTGTATGTCTGAAAAAGTGTTAATTTCTTCTTCATATCCAAAGGAGAGCTTAGCTGGATACATTATTCTAGGCTTGTAGTTCCTTTTACTTAATAGTTTAAATATTTGATGCTATTCCTTTCTGGAAAGTAAGGTCTGTGCTGAGAAGTCCGATGACAATCTA
>NW_011914690.1:0-1500 GCF_000151845.1 Pteropus vampyrus | reverse complement strand
TCACAGATAGTTACTTAAGGGAACACTCATAAGACTGGCAGCTGATTTTTCAAAAGAAACTATGCAAGACAGACAGGCTTGGCAAAAAATATTCAACGCGATGAAGACCCAAGATCTACAAACAAGAATACTTTATCCAGCAAATACTGGAAGGACTTCTTAAAGAAGAAAAAATGCATCAAAAGCAAGAATAAAGAATGTTAACAACTACATTCCTATCAATAAGTACCTCAAATGGAAAAGAATTAAGTGCTCCAATCAAAAGGTAAGAGTGGCTGAAAAGATAAGAAAACAAGACCCCTACATATGAAAAGGAAGGAGATGGGAAAAGATATTGCTTTGATGGACCTAGAAGGTATTTAAGTCAGACAGAGAAAGATAAACACTATATGATTTCACTTATATGCGGAATCTAAGGAATAAAAAGAACAAAAACAGACTCACAAATATAGTGGACAATTTAGTGATAGAGGGTAGGGGGGTTTGAGGGCTGGGAGACTGGGGTGAGAGGTTAAAGAAGTACAAATTAGTAGCTGATGGATGGTCACGGGGATGGGGGCCATGGCATAGGGAATGCAGTCAGCATTAATACATTGGCTAGGTGGAGGGTCAGGGGAGGGAGGGAGCAATTGGGGGGATCGTTTTGCAAACTGTATTGATGTCTAACCAATGTACTTGAAACTAATTAAAATAAATAAATTATAAAAAAAATTGCTAATGATAAAATAACTATTTCTGCGCTATTTCTGCCCATCAGATATAAGTTCAAAAGTATACATAACTTTTACATAGTATAGAAATATTGAGAAAGCCTGGTTGAAGTAATATGATGGTCATCAATTATGTCTTTCATTTTTTTAAAAAGAAAATTATCATAAAATGTTTATGTATCTTTTCTTTCCAAAAGCTATGGAAATATAATGATTGTTACTATGCAGCACTGTCTATAATTTCACAGCAAGGAGGACAGAATAAATAAGCCGACAGTTTAAAGCACCAGAATTAAAGCCTGAGAGAAGAGAACCATGCTTATTACAATCTAAAATCAGACCAGGACTAGCACTGAGGGAACAAATTGGCAAGTGCGATGATGTTGGTGGTGTGAGCAATGGTGGTGGTAGGCAGTCAAGGTTATAATCCAATCAGAGAAGGTTTCTACATTGTTCCTGATTCAGCATGTTATTACAACCAGAGAGAAATGCTTAGGGAATCTACCTGTTACTTTAGCTCTTTGGATAAGTTTAGAATGGAAGACAGGAGACGAAGCCAGAGACGGAGAGCTGGAAATATAAGTAAGGTCACAAGACAGTGCTAGCCAAGAAGCCAGAAGGGAGCACAAGATAGCAAAGATGTAAGCAAGTTATGATAGGAAACAATGATGCCAAGGACTCTTGAGCTGATATAATTCCTGCCTCGGATACAACTATAGATAAAACAATATGGTGACTATGGTATATATGATGTGATGTGAAGAGAGAGAGAGAGAGAGAGAGAGAGAGA
>NW_011914689.1:0-2545 GCF_000151845.1 Pteropus vampyrus | reverse complement strand
CAATATTTTTTCAGTCATTTCATATCTCAGATAACCATTTTGAATAAGATTCATGAAGATTATATCAGTTTCATAGGACAGCTCACAGAAATGGGCTACCTAGTCTGTCAGTCATATGTAATCCACACTCAGTAAATTCTAAATACCACTGGTTTCAACTTTCTAGGTCTACTTTCTAGGTCTACTATCAGCATTCTATAAACATAGGCATATCTGAATCTACTGAAAAGAGCCACTGATCACAGGTTGATTATGAAGAAAAATTCATTATTTCTGATCCAATTTCAGAACAAATCTTAAACATTCATTTTAGTACCAAAAAAATTTCAATGAAACCAGCAATTTCAAAACACAGCAAACATGAGAGTAGATCTTAAAAGTTCTCATCACAAGAAAAAAAAGTAACTATGTGAGGTGATGGATAATAACTAAACTTATTGTGGTAACTACATCACAATATTATATACATATATCAAATTATTATGTTGAACACAGACTAATATAATTTATATGTCAATTATATCTCAAAATAAGAAAAACATTTTAAGTATAAAAATGTTTAATGTAGAAATTATGTATATAATTCCATATTAATTTTTGCTGAAATATAATTTACATTCAGTAAAAGCATATAAATCGTAAGTAAAACGCTATAGTCAGTATTGGCAAATATATACAACTAGCAATCCATAACTCTGTCAAGACAGAGAACATTTCCATCACTCCAAAAATTTCCCTCAACAAAAGTATTGTTATGATTTTTTCCATGATAGATTTGTTTTGTCTCTTTTTGAACTTTATATAAATGGAATCATATAATATATGCTTTTTTGTGTCTGGCTTCTTTCACTCAGTACAATGGTTTTTAGACTTATTCATGTCTCTGGGCATGTAAATAGTTCTCTCATTTTATTGATGAATAATATTTTTATTTGAACATACCACTTTGTTTATCCATTCTTCTGGCTGATGGACATGTGGAAAGTTTTCATTTTGGGGTTACTAAGAATAAAGCTGTTATAAACATTATTATATAAGTATTTTTGTAGACCTATAACTTCATTTTTTAGGTAGACATAGGAATAGAATTACTGGGTCACAGGGAAATGCACATTTCATTTTATAAGAAACTTTCAAATATTTTTCCAAAATGCTTATACAATTTGACATGTTTTATTCTCACTAGCAAAGTTATTAGAGGTTTGATTGCTCTGAATCCTCACTAATGTTAAGTGATGTCAGGTTTTTAGTCGTTGTTTTAAACTGTAGCCTTCCTAGTGGGTGTATCAAAGTATTTCACTGTAGTCTTGATTTGCATCTCTCAACTGACTAAAGACACAGCACATTTTTTTTTTGTATTTATTAGCTGTTTATGCATTTTCTCCAGTGAAGAGTCTATTCTAATTTTTTGTACTTTTTAGGGTTATATTTATTTTATTGTTTAAATCTAAGTGTTCTTTGTATTCTTTTTAAGCTACATGTATTGCAAATATTTTCTCTTGAAATTTCCTGAAATATAACTTCCTTATATATTTTTTTAGTATCTTTTGATGAACAAAAGTTTTTATTTTGATGGTATCTAATTTGCCATTTTCTTCCTTTGATGATTACTGCTTTCTGTGTTTGTCTAAGAAATCACTGCCTACCCTAAAGTCAGGAAGGTAGACTCTTCTAGTTCCTTCTAGAAGCTCTATACTTTTAGCCTAACAAGGTCAGAAAAATTTTCTTCCATATTTTCTTATATAAGTTGTATACCTTTATTTTTTATATTTATATCATGATCCATCTATGTTTCTTTTTAATATAGTAAAAAAGTAAGCTTCAAACTTCATTTTTGGGGCAGGATATCAAATTACCGTATTTGAAGGAATGGTACAAATGAAAGAACATATGCAGATGATTTGGTACAAACTTCATTTTTTTAAATGGGTATTCAGTTGTTCCAGTAGCATTTGCTGAAAAAACAATCCTTTCTCTACTCAACTGCCTTTGCACCTTTGTCAAAAATTAGTTGTCAATACATGAGTGGGTGAGCATATAAACTCTCCATTCTGTTTCATTGATCTATTTGTCTGTCTTTATGCTAATACCCTATTGTTTTAATTATTGTAGATTTATAATGTCTTCAAATAGGAAGGTAGTGTTAGGCCTCTAAATTCTGTTATTTTTAAAAGCTGTTTTGGTAATTCCAAACATTTCTATATGAATTTTAGAATCTACTTGTATATATGGATCAAATTGGGAAGAAATGACATCTTAACAATACTGAATCTTTTAATCCATGAACACAGTTTACCTCAACATATATTCACAACTTCCTTTATTTCTTGCATCATTGTTTCATTGTTTTCAGCATACAGATGCATATTTGGTTAGATTTATTCCTAAGGACTTCAATTTATTGATACTAGTATAAATGTATGTCCTATTTTTAATGCTCTCATAAATGATAATTTCTTCAGATTTCCACTTCCAAGTTGTTCCTTGTATTTAGAAATACAAATGGTTATCTGATGTTGACTTAATATCCTGCAATCCTGCTAAG
>NW_011914688.1:0-1962 GCF_000151845.1 Pteropus vampyrus | reverse complement strand
AAACGAAATGGTATTCCAAGCTCATAAATCTCATATAAGCATTCCTTTGTGGCGTAATATTGCAATAGTTTTGTTTTCTCCCAAGGAATGGTTTGCTTATACTTTCTCAGTATTATCAATCTGAGCTGTATGCTTTCTTTCACTATTGTGCTAAAAACTTAATTTGTGTCCCAGCCTCAGAAAGAGTAAAAGATGTTAATAGATGCAGCTTGTGTCCTCTTTTCACACCCTTCTCCATTAGTAATTATTGCTTCACCGAACTCTGCGTCATCTTTTCCATCTGCTTCTCACGGGATGGAGGGGGTGGGGTGGGTGGGGGGGTGGGTGGTGTGTGTGTGTGTGTGTGTGTGTGTGTGTGTGTGTGTCTCTCTCTCTCTCTCTCTCTCTCTCTCTCTCTCTCTCTCTCGCCACTTTCAACCTTTCCCTGAAACAAGGCGAAGTAGAGATAAATAAATCTCTAAGTTGAGCTTACGTGAGGTAAACATAATCAAGATAAATACACTGAACTTTGAAAACACAACTGAGCTTAAAGCAACATGGCTATGATGTGTTTTAAAGAGAGAATGGTTTGCAGACAAATCAGTGCGGGAAGCAATCACAAAAGGCAAAACTGAACAGAAGGGGTTCTTTGGAGCGGAAAGGCAGAAATCCAAACTGCAAAGAAACTACAAAAATGATAATGGAGGGAGTACAACTTATCTGTCCTTAGACGTGATCCTGGTAACAGCCCTTATACATACCACTTCTACCTTTTTTAAGCATGTATTTGTTTTAAATGTCCTATATCACTTTCAGTAGTTTCATGAAAGCTTGGTAAAAAGAAAAAAATTATACATGTATATAAAATAAAACTTTCTGATTGATTCACCACTTACTAGATGTGCCACTGAACCTAACAGGCAGAATAAAATTTATCAAATGTAAAAAACAAGTTTTTTAAGTTATGTCAAACTGCCTTACCTAATGTCTTCATCTGTGACAATGAAAGCTTTGCAGAGGGGTTGAGATGTGTTAAGCCAAACAGCGGGGTTCTTTTCCACAGCAGGGGAGACTTGCCCTGTGATTGGTGCAGAGCTTGTGTGCAAAGCACTGGCAACAGCAGATAAAAGGGTCTCATCATTACTACCTGGACCAACTCCTGCAATCAGAAATACTTACATGTTAGAGGAAATATCTAGATGTGCCAAGCAAACCTTGTATAACCTAAAAGAACTGATATTTTTATATTTGTTTGGGATCATATATTTAAAACCGACATAAGCCAATGCAGCAAAGGATTACATCATATCCACCTAATAGTTATTATACAGCAAAGAATTAACATTAAAGAAATAGTAACGAAATAGCTGAGCATTTCAATAAAACTTTAACATAACTTTAAAATACATTTTCCTAGTACTGAACTTTTTAAAAGTTGGCTACATTTCTTCATGCAAGGCCAATGATTTTAATGATATAAGTCCCTTCGAAAGTCATATTATACTTAAGTATCCCTATTAATGAATTCTTAGAGTCCCGGAATCGTTTCTCCAATAGCTTTTAACATTAATTTTTAGCAATATCTTAACACTTATCTTCTTTGTTTCGGTACTTCAAAAGAAAAGCCAATGTAAGCAAGTTGTACTTACAGCTTTAACAGCTTTTTCAATTACCTAACAAAATATCTAAGTTAATAGATTTAATAATTTCATGCCAACTGTTTTTGGAAGACTGGGCCTATGGCCACATTTAAACACACCACTTTAAGTCCTAAACTGTTAAATCAGTTAAAGCAATACTTTCCAAGAACATGGAGGGATGAAGCAATATTCTAATCATGAATTATGAGGATTTTTTAACCAATCCACAATATATCAAGATTTAGAAGCCTAAGTTCTCATACTTGAAAAATAATGCTTGTCTAGGACTTGGCATTAACATATGACATGACAGGCACATGAGCACTGAGTTCCTCCCACCCCA
>NW_011914687.1:0-1881 GCF_000151845.1 Pteropus vampyrus | reverse complement strand
TTATGTTATTTTTAAAGAATTGAAATATTTAAAAATTTCTCATGTTATTAATTACTAACATGGTTAATATTAATAGATATAACCCATCCAAAAAGAAAAAGAAAAAGAAAAAAAAGCTCTTTGGGGTCCTCAATATTTTTGAGAATGTAAAGGAATCCTTAAAAAGTTTGAGATCTGCTATTCTAGAAGGATGTTGCCTGTTTCGTTTTCCACATTGACTGAGATTTCATCTTAGCCAAGAGGATAAGATTCTTCACACACATATTTTATAGAAAACTGCCATCAGGATTGTGGGGAGATCCCACACAATAAATATGATGCTATTCTCCATACTCTTTAAAATTTTCATGAGGAAAGAAAAATAAAACCATAATTCTCAAAAACTGCCATAAATAGCTTTTAACCACCACTGGAATTGCTTTCAGATACCTGGCTAACCATATGCTCTAGCCCTATCTCATCAAGCTTATTTCAGGTAAGTAGCTAAGGTAACATTTTAACGCTTCATGAGCAATGATACAAGGCACCTACTCTTGAAAAGCTTCATCACAGATTTCCTGATGCAGAATCCTCTGGTGTGAATTTAGGAAACCTGCATTTTTAATAAGGGCCCCAAGTGATATGATGTGCAGCCAGGTTTGGGAGCTAATTTAGAGTATTTTGCCTGAGCCACAGCTCATTTTACCTACTCTAATTCAAGGAAGTAGTTTTCATGAAAGTTTCATGACTCAGATACACTCTTACTTCTAGTTTTCCATTCTCACTTTCTCTCTTAAGCCTCTGAAATATTTTAATATATTAGAGGCAGTTGTTTTGCTCCAGTTTCTACTAATTTTCTTTTTTTCTAATATTTTTTTCTGTTTTATCTATATATTTAAGAAAAAAATATGTTGATTTTCCAGGGTATTTCTAGATTTGTCAATTTCCTTTAAAATTTGGGGTTTGTGCATTTCAAGGCTCCTTTAAGCATATACGTATTCTTTATTTTTATATAGTTTTGCTTCTATTAGAATCTTCAATTTATTAGAATGAAATAATTGTCCTATTGAAAGCTCTTGCTTTAAATTTTACTTTGATATTAGTATATGCAGCAGCTTTTTTTAATACCGTATGCTATACTCTAAACCTCCGTGACTGTTTTGTAACTACTAAATTATACTTCTTCATACCTTGACCTTTTCACCCAGGTCCCCAATCCCCTCCTCTCTGGCAATCACCATTTTCCTCTGTATCTGTGAGTCTGTTTTCCTTAGTTTGTTCATTTCTTTTGTTCCTTAGATTCTGCATATAAGTGAAATCATATGGTATTTATCTTTCTCTGTCTGATTTATTTTACTTAGCATAATACCCTCTAGGTCCATCCATGTCATTGCAAATGGTAAGATTTCTTTTTTTTAAATAGCTGAGTAATATTCTTTTGTATATATGTACCACTTCTTCTTTATCCAGTCATCTATTAATGGGCACTTAGGTTGCTTCCATGTCTTGGCTATTGTCAACACGGGGGTGCATAGATCTTTACGAACTAGTGTTTTGGTTTTCTTTGGATAAATACCGAGAAGTGCAATTGCTGAGTCAAAAGGTAGTTGTATTTTTAATTTTTTTGAGGAACCTCCAAACTGTTTTCCATAGTGGCTGCATCACCCACCAACACTGTGTGAGGGTTCCTTTTTCTCCACATCTTCATCAACGTTTGTTGTTTTCTGGTTTATTAGATGATAGCCATCTAACAGGTGTGAGGCGCTATCTCATCGTGGTTTTAATTTGCATTTCTCTGATGATTAGTGACCTTGAACATATTTTCATATGTTTATTGGCCATCTAGTAGTGTATCTCTTTGGAGAAATATCTATTCAGGTCTTCTGCCCATTTTTATATTGA
>NW_011914686.1:0-1971 GCF_000151845.1 Pteropus vampyrus | reverse complement strand
TCTATGTGGTTTGAACAGGATCCATAAGTGGATTCTGATGAGCCCACAAACACTGAGCAGCTTTGCTCAAGGTGCTACTTTTCAAAAATAAAAAATAAAATAAAATAATTCGAAAGGTCATAATTTCTACGTACACAATTCTTGGCTCTCTCTAAGCAACTTCTAATTTAATTGCTTTGGCCAAGTTAATTATTTGCACCTTGACTTTGAAAGGTTCCATGTTAAAGAATGACCTTTCCCCCTTTCAAGGAAAACAAGCAGTGTGTATAGGCTGGAGGAGCTGTGGGGAGGGGTGGCTGAATCAGATTGAGCTGACTCCTGGGCAAGTACAATTTAAGAGTAGAAAATAAAAGACAGTGATGCCCAGAACCTAGGTGTCTTGAAGCGGAAAGGGAATACCAAGATGAGAAAGAGGAAGATGAGGGGAAAGCAAGGAGAACTAGTTGGATGAGACAGACAGTCCCTTCTTAGGTATTAGAACTATGACTGAAAGAATTCTCAACCACCCTCCTTCTCTTCCGTCCCCCAACCTATTCTCCCATCTCCAAAAATCTAGTGTTTCCTACTAGGACAGAATTTATGCAGGTTCTAAAAAAAACACCCTCTATTTAGTAAAATGACTAATATCAGGTCAGTTTTTAAACAACAGATGGAGAGAAAGAAGGGGGAACTATCAAAGAACATTGTTTCCTTCAAGGTGGAAAACAAGGATAGTCAACATACATCTTTGAGGATTTGCTACCCAGATACTGACCTTGACTTTTTTTTTTTAACATGAATAACATTTATGAAACATGCTGGCATGTATCAAGTACTGTCCTAAAAGTTCTTGAACCATCTCATATGATCTTCACAACCCTGTAAGGATGACTCTACCAATATTCTCTTTTTATAAATTGGAAAACTAAGGCTCAGGAAATTTAAGCAACTTGCCTGGTGTCACACAGCTGTTAGTGGTGGAAGACAGATTTATACGCAGATAATCTGAATCAGGAGCTCTGTCTTTATCCATTATGGTATTATGAAAACTAATGTTTTATTGTAGAGTTTAATAAGGTTTGGAAGGATCAAATGGGTAATATTGACATCATCCCTCATGCAATACCTTACTGTGGCCCTTATGATGTTCATCTGGTTTTCTATAGCTTCATTAATTAAATGTAGGGTAAATTTCAACGTCTTTAATGTTGTGTTGTTTTCTCTACCTGTACGTGTTGCACACACCCACTTGACCTTCACATAATTATGCTATTGAGGTAGAGGCCGTTCAAAAGAAGGAATTTGAGTGTACTGTGCAAGTTAGCATCAATAGTTTTCCTCTAATTAGGTATTCTTTATGTTATATTCTTTATTTTAAAAGAATTCGATTCCCTAAGGCCATAGCAACTAATTTTCAAGGAAGCTGCATGAGCACTCCACTAGGCAGTAGAGAGAAACCAGAATAAGTCATCATAGAGGTAGCTGGGATGTAGTGGTTTGAATATCAGTTCTGTCACTTAATTCTTGGGTGATCTCCAGACAGTCATAAAACTCTCTGAGGTTATTTGCCCATGTATAATGGGAAAATAAGACACCTGCCCTCATAATAGTATTGTGGGAACTAAAAGGGACAATATGTATAAAAGAGCCTTAATGATGCTATGAGTATGGTAGCCTAAATTTCATAGATGATAATTTGATATTTCTATGTTTCGCTGCCTATTGGCCAGTCCGGTTTCCTCTTAATATAAATGCAAAGACTGTTTGCAATGTGAAAATTCTATACTAGAATATCTCATATTTTACCGTCCATAAGTATCAATTAGGGATATTGTTACAAGTGCAGATTCACTAAACTCTACTCAGAGATTCTGATGTAGAAAGTCTACGGTGGCGCCCAGGAATAGGCACTTGTAGCAAGTCTGCTCAGAAAAATACACTTTGACATTTATATGTATATCATATATATTATATATCACATATATCTTTAAA
>NW_011914685.1:0-855 GCF_000151845.1 Pteropus vampyrus | reverse complement strand
TAGTATCATCCAATGAGATATAGGCTGTCTGGACATCCTACAGAAAATCAAATTGATCATTACATCATTGACTTCATGTTTATTAAGCAGGATGAGTAATAGGTAGCTAGAACACTGGAGAGACTGGGAGATAAATTCTCTAAAAGTTTAGGGATGCCAAGGTGACAGACAACATTGGAGGCTACACAGAGACCTAACGTGGACTCACACTTCTCTGGGCCTCCTTTGCCACTTTCATCTCTGAATGCTTAACATGCCATCAGTGCTGAGTTCCCAATACAACACTATTCCTGTAGGAAACCATCAAGTCACCTGGAGGCAGTTTGAGTACTTTGGGTCTCTTTTATCTTGAAAAGACTGACAGTTTATCCCCAGAGGAAAATACCTATTCCAGATATGAGTTTGCTTTTCCTGCCCACAAATCCTCAGCTAGCACACTATCTAGGTACTGACAGAGTCCTGAGCCATAAACATGGATTCCCACACAACACAGCAAGAGTAACTAATTCTAATCAGTAGGAGGAGATAGTGCTGCTTTGACATAGGGGGACAGAAAGGGGACGTGTGGAACTCAGGTGATCTGCCTGGGCCTCCCTCAATACTTTCTTGATCAATTGTGAGTGCAGACATGCAGCAACCCTGATGTGAGAAAGGAATGGCTACAAGGGTCACACAAGCATATTAGCTATGATTACCAATAAAGTAGCTGTGAATGAGGGGCATTTTGAATGAATAGTGGAGGAGGGAGACAATGAGTACCAGTTGCAGATCTGAGCCCAAACACAGCAACGTAGTTGTTTGTCCCACTAACCTCCTTCTTCTCGTTTATCCCTCAGAAGGAGGGGTCCATAGGAA
>NW_011914684.1:0-1207 GCF_000151845.1 Pteropus vampyrus | reverse complement strand
TTCTTTAATTATTACTCTAGAGATTATTATTTCTTAAATTATTATTTAAATTAATACTACTACCCTTTCTTGATCAATGCAAAAACTTAGAACAGTTTAATTCCATTTACCCCTTCACATTACTGTTGTAATATATATTATTGTATATGCATTAAAAACTCCACGAGACATTATTATCATTATTAGCATATTAAACAGTTAGTATTTATTTGTAATTACTATCTTATTCACCTTTCTGGTGTTCTTAATTGATTCCTATAGTTTTGTTATTTCTCCTAGGAGCACCCTTTTTTTCCCCCTGAAAATCTCTTGTTAGTATTTATTACAATATAGATATTTGGGCAGCAATTTTCTCAACTGTTTTTTTTTTTAATCTGCAATTATTTTTATTTCATCTTCACTTTTGGAAAGATACCTTCTGTATGTCTGGAATTCTAACTTGGACACTTTCTACTTTCGACGCTTCGAGGACATTATTCCTTTGGATTCCATCGTCCAGAGTTTCTGTTGAAAAGTCACACATCGGTCTTGTTGCTCCGTTAATGAAAATGGACCTTTATTTCCAGGTGTTTTCAAGATCTTTCATTGTCTTAGACTTTTAGCAATTTGACTGTGAGGTCTTAGGGGTGTGTGTGTGTGTGTGTGTGTGTGTGTGTGCGAGCGCGTGCGCGCATGTGCATGCTATGGCCAGAGTTATAGAGCTTTTTAAATCTCTTGGCAAATGTCTTACATCTCTTTGAGAAAAGTCTCAGTTCATCAGAGGAATGTATAACTTGAATTATGATTATAGATCATGGCGAAGGGGTGTAGGGGATGAGACTTTAGTTTGGATATTATCTTCAGAAAGCCTTAAGAACCCACACTCACTCACGGTGCCTGGCTTTCCCCAAGATGTCCTCTCTTAGGACATTGCGTTTTGGCACATTTCATACTGCATTGTAACTGTCTGTCTTTTTCACTAGTAAAATGAGCCGTATGCAAATAATATGAACACTTTTCGCTCAAATGTGTATATATGTAAACATGAAAAAAGATTTTACTATGCCGTATGTATTTTTAATTGATGGGCTTTTTGGTTGTGTGTTTGCTTGTATTTTAAAAATAGAAAAAAAACTAAGAAAATTGAAATAAGAGCTTAAAAATGTCACTGAAACTGTATTTTCATTACTAGAGGCTATTAATAATTAGTTATATACTTTATCAAAGT
>NW_011914683.1:0-3064 GCF_000151845.1 Pteropus vampyrus | reverse complement strand
AAAGCGCGTACTTGAGCAGTAAATTAATGACAAAATGCACATGGAAGCAATTAAGACACTGGCTGCCATAAGAGAACTCAGTAAGCATCAGCCCAGCAAGTCGGTGAAGGAGGGGAGGGTCTGTAAAAAACCTTCACAGGTATTGTTCAAACAGAATGCCCCCCAGATTATTGGAAAATGTGTGTATAGCCTTATATCATGATACCATTTTTTTTTCCTTTCTCACCAGTTCTCTACTTCCTGCGCCATCACAGCCTACTCTGTACTTGACACAATTTTCAGAGAAACATTATCACCAGAGGTCCCATCAGAATCATATAATAGCACCTTCCCCTGAATTGCGCCTTATAACACTTCTCTAACTATGACTCTGTTAAGTACCTTCCTTACCCTGCTACTGAACTAGAAAATAAATTTCACTTCTCATAGAGCTGATAATCGTTAAACATCACTCAAGACCCAAAGACGGCCTTTGAGCAGTTTGGCGCCTGAATCGCAGAGATGAAAGCCACGAGAGGTCTCCACCGAACACCCCGTTTCAGGTCTGCTAATCCCAAATTCCTTTCCCATCGAGATACCTACAAAAATAGAAACTGCTCGTCCCCAGGCACCTCTTCCCTGACTCAAGTGGAGCACAGGCAGGTTGCGAGCGGGGACCCCCGCCATCCCAGCCTGCCACATGTCCCAGCTCCTGGCACCGTTTTTCATCTCTGACTTTCATCTGAGCGCCATGAACACACCTTGAGATTTCAACCTTAATTCAGAGATTATCGTATTTTTTTCTTCCGCTCATTTCTCAAGGTAATGTTTTATCGCATCAGACGGTTCAAGCTCTTAAAGAGTATTAAGTTTCAGCTCGCATACAAAGGCCTTTGTCGGAAGAGCTCCTGGGGTCTCCAGATACCTTATTTCCTTCGGTTTTATGCTTCTCTTATCATTTCATCTCTCTCCAGTGCCCCAAGGCCAAATCTTTCATAATCGATATTTGTCCTAATTTTTAACTGCCCTTTAATTCAAACATGAGTTAGTCTCTCTTCCCCTTGACTGTCAACAATGAGAATAAGCAGAACAAGGCAATCAGAAGGCATCACTCCCACTTTCACTGAGAATCACATAAATACTAGCACTAATGGAAAAGGAGGAAGCAATTCTTATCACAGATGTCGAAATATAAGCCAGCAATCAACTGAACATTTCTGCAAAGTTGTGTGGCTGTTAGGCTTGGTAGATTTGAACTTAAAAGCTTTTTAGATCGTTCAAATCCCTGATTATAATCATGTTAACCGATAAACAGATCATTAACAGAGTGGAGATTTAATAGTTTTACTAAGTATTTTCGTTTTAAGAATGTTATTCTATACTTTGATTACATTAGGTTGACTGAATTACATTCAGTGTACTCAGGCATATGTAAAACAACAAACACATAAACATATAGTCACATAGACTCCCAGGATGTCGAATGGGTATCTGACACTGTTCCTCAGGTAATACGGAGCAAATCCATTTTTACTTCTTCTTCATTACCTATCTCATGTAAAAGTAGAATTTGGCTCTTTTTTTATCTGCGGTCTGAATTACCCAAGTAAGAACTTTAATTTTCCTTTTTTTTTTTTTTTAAATCTAGACCCAAAATAGGAAAGTGTTATCTAAAGCTTTCAAATTGTCATTAGATCCACTTTATTCCACTAGAACTTTTTTTTTTCAAGATGTTTCTATAACATCCAAATTATTCTGTAATAGTTTAGTTTGGTGGAATTTTCGTGAACCCATATTTTCAGTTATTCAACAGCATTTATCAGCCATTGGTCAAGTGCTTACTAAGTACCGTTTTAGAGATAGAATAAAGAAAAAAAGAAATTTCCTCGTTCTCATGCAGCTTATAGTCGAGTGGGAGACAAATGTGAAACAAATAAGCACACCAGTGAATGTATGTTTATCAGCTGTGACGTTTCCTGAAAGAAAGGCATGTATATGATTTCTTAAAAATATGAAGCAGAGGAATCCGACTGGACCGGGGCTTTTTATAAGATGCTTTTGTTCTAAAAGACGAATGAGTGTTCAGGAGCCCGTGGGTGGAGCGAGAGGCGAAAAAAGGTGCCAGGCCACGTTCGGGGGCCTGACAGAGACCGCAGCGGCCGCAGAGCAGGATGGAGGAGATGGGGACAACTGAAGGCCGGAGAGTTAAGCAGAAACTAAAACGAAGGCCTTAAAGCCATATTAAGGACTTTTGTTCTTTTTCCTAAGAACAAATGGTAAGACCGCGTTCCAATCCGGTGGGCATTTGTAAAAGCTCATACTGGCTGTAGTGTTGAGAATGTGCTGGGGCACAGAGGGCATGTAGAGCAGGATGGGGCACAGTACAGGCGTGAAGTGATGGTGGCCTTGGCCTTATTAGCAAGACCTAAAAACACCGAATGACAAAAAAAATATGGAAAGGGGTGCATCTGGCTGGGGGCCAGGTGTTCTCTGTCTCTGGCGGACAGTGGTAAATTGCTCGTATTTCTGTCCCCAGGGAGGGTACCCTTGGCCGAATCTGGCCCAGCCTCTGGACTTCAGCACGCAGGTTTTTGGAAGGTAGTGATCCCCTCAGCCCTTAGCGACCAAGTCAGGACCTTGGGGAACAGAAATTAGGGGCAAAGTCTTATTGCTGCCAGTAGCCTCATCCGAAGATCCTAGGTGGGTACCTCAAGAGGAGAGGGCTTTAAAGGGTTGTCTAGTGATTCTTACTGACAGCAGAGTAGAAGCAAAATCCAGCATTTACTGCTCGGTGCTGAGGTTCTGAGGTCTCCTCACTTGCGCCCACGCTTCAGCCACCAGCTGCCCAAGGCTGCCACTGTGGACAAGGGGTCATGGAGATGCTGGAGAAGTTCATAATTCAGGCGCCCAAGGAAAGTGCATGCAGCCCAAAAAGTATGTGCTGGTCCGGGGTTGGAGAACGGAAGGGGACCTCCTGCAGTCATGGATACAGGTAGCAGGCCCTTTGCATTTTGTCTTTGCATTTTGACTAATTTAAGGGCATTCAGGGCTGCTGTAGGGTGAGTGTTCTTTAATGTATGCATGA
>NW_011914682.1:0-2473 GCF_000151845.1 Pteropus vampyrus | reverse complement strand
CATCACCAGAAAAGGTAATTTTTATACACACTACATATAGGTCCTCTGACGGCCTCAGGCTGCAAGCCTCCGCTCCCCTATACTCACCGAACTTCCCCGGGGGCTGGGGCCACTCAGAGCCCTAGAGCTGGCCCGCAGCTCCCCAGAGAGTTGCAGGGCGCGCTACGCACTGTAACCTTTCCGCGCCCCGGGCGCCGCAGGAAGGAGCGCGCGGGAAGCCCTGGTCCACACAGCGCAGCGAAGCGGCAGGTGGGTACCGAGTGAACGAACACTGCGTGCGCTGGGAGGCTCTTTTAAGCCAGCGCTGACCCTTGACCTTGGCCTGGCTCTCTCCCCGCGGGCTGTGACCTTAAACTCTTTGCGTTTTTCCTGTGAGTGTCCAGAGACGCTCCAGCTGCCTGTTGGCTTTGTCCACCGCGGCGGGCGGTGGTTGGCGGTTCGGGAGAAGCCGCGGGCTGCCAAAAGAGCTTGATACGGCAGAGTTCTTCGGAAAGTGAGGGCAACTTTTTCGGCCAGCCACTGAGCTGAGGTCACTGCTACTACTTGGGCTGAGGCTCTGCCATTGAGCGCCATTGGTTTCCTCGGGTTTCCTCAGAACCTGCCTGCAGAGAACCACAGAAAATTCGCACAGAGGGGCAATATCTGGGGGAAGCTAGGATCGCTCTCCAGCAGCTTCCAAGAAAGGCAGGGCTGGGAAATAGAGCAGGCAACAAAAACTAACGTGATTTAGCACAGAGAGAGAGCACAATAAAAACTTGGAAAGCATTGCCTGTTATTGGATGAATGGCTTATTTTCTATGTTTGCTGGTTTGTTTGTTTGTTTGTTTGTCATGGGCATGTACTCACAGCTGAAATTGTATATGTAAACATGTTCCTGACTTGTGCAGTTGAATTCAGCCTGTCCATGAAGAGACATGCTAAAATTATTTACACTGATGAAAGTTTATTACAAGACCGAGAAGAAATGGGAGCTCTCCCGTGCTCAGCAAGGATCTGTGAGGCACCAAGCCTCTTGATTCTGGTACTGCTTCCGAAGTTAGAAAGTTTCTGAGTATGTCTCAGAAGGAATGGGGTTGGAAAGATAGAACGAAGTTGAATGAGGGCTGTCAGGACTTTTTCATTTTACAAGTTTTCTTTTTTAAATAAAGAGAATATAACTGTGTAAATGAATAACTGGTTTTCCCTTTTGTTTGTTATTAATAAGGGAGCAAATGGTTTTCCTCAGAAGACAGCATGTTTACTCTAAGCCAAAGGTGTCCTGAACTTCTGGAGTCCACTTAGCACAGTCAGGATTATGGAATATTCTGCACAGAACAGTCAACAATTCTGTTCCATTTGGGGAAGAAGTCTCAGCCTGGACCACAGGGATAAGGGCCCTGAAACCAGGCTCCTCTCTCCCTAACTTTTTCTTTTGTGTGTGTGTGTGTGTGTGTGTGTGTGTGTGTGTGTGTGTGTGTGTGTGTGTGTGTTAGGGGGTTGGGGAAGGAGGGGTGATGCTGTGAGTATTCGCTGCCCCTGGCACCACCCACCAGACCTGTTCTGACTGTCAAACATGGCACCCCTCAACATTCCCCCAAGAGAGGGAATGAGAACCACCAACATAACCCAATAAAAGCACGAGGTGGGGAAGGGATGGACACCATGTTCTTTGTATACCACCACCCAGCGTTGTTTCTAGAACATAATCAAAAAAATAGAAAGAAGGAAAGGAAAGGAAAGGAAAGGAAAGGAAAGGGAAGGGAAGGAAGGAAGGAAGGAAGGAAGGAAGGAAGGAAGGAAGGAAGGAAGGAAGGAAGGAAGGAAGGAAGGAAGGAAGGAAAACTCAAGATGCCAAAGAATGATTTCTCTGGTTGAGATGCACCCCCACCACCACCCCAAGACTCATCTTTTAGTATCAATGAGTCTCAGATCCTGTTCAGGCTTTAACGGAGAAAGTGCCTTTAGCTACCAGAGTGAATCACGGAAAGTGACAGTTGTGGACTGGATGGTTAGGAAGTTGGAGTCTCAGGGACAAAACATACTTCTAGTTCACATTCGTGCCGGGCCCCAGCAGAAGCTTTGCTCATGCTGTGTCCATATACCTCAATATGCAAAGATTTATTAATTGAGACATTCTTCCCCAACCAAGAGTAAAATCCCAAGGGAAGAAAGGAGGCCTATTTTACTTCAGGAGAAGGGTGGGGTTCTTCATAATTAGTGAAGTAGTATTCAAATAGCATTGGAGTTGACAGAAGCTGGTTTTTTGAGTAACTTTTCCAGAAAATTTTATTGTAGGAATGTTTTCACTTGCAACACAATTACAATTTAGGTTTTACAATTGCAATTTCACAATTGTTGGAGATCTACAATAATATTTTCCATAGAATTCAACATTTTCTTTTCCTTTCTTTTGTTTGTAAAATTGAAATGGTTTTTTTTTTTTTCCGTAAAGAAATTAAAATGCAAAATTTGTTCTCTATTGAAAATTACATTT
>NW_011914681.1:0-2219 GCF_000151845.1 Pteropus vampyrus | reverse complement strand
CGTTCGCGTAACGACGAATAGCCTTAATGACACATTTTTCTGAATGTATTCCCATCATTAAGCGATATATGACTCTAAACCACAAAACCATAGTTTTTTAAAAATCCAAGTTCTAAGAAAACAAATAGACGTAAATGCATTAATTCCAGAAAGTAATGAGCTCTCAATAAGAGAGAAGAAACTCATGGCTGCTTTCACCTCTGATGTAATAGCCAGAGGAGGAAGAATCCAGAACATATATGGTTTATAACAAAACCATATTTTAACAGCCACATGTAGGCTGGAACGGCATATTACAATCCTGAGAATATCAGGCATGCTCGACAGGCAAATTTAGGAACCAACTCAACAACCCTTTCACTTAGGCTTCAGAGAGAGCTCAGGGTTAGTCATCAACAGCTGGAAGCAGAGGAGAGCTGAGCAAACCTCTTTGAGGCAATATGAGCTTCCAGCTACTAGAATTTGGGATTTGGACAGATCTGAAGGAAATCTTAGTAGCATGCGAGGCCATTATAGCATATAGGGCTGCTGCCCTCAAAAGGCCTAAGGACGAGGTGCAAGGCTGAAAGAGATCTCTCAAAGTACAGAAAGCATAAGGTGGGATTGGGAAGCAAAGAGAACTCCCTACCAACCCAAAGGCCTACCAGTTAGGCTATAAAACAGGGAGAGATCTCCCACAGTTCTGAGAGGTGGGAACTTAACTGTAAAGCTCAGCTGAAAACCTCTAAACAATCTCTAGTGCTTAACCATGGAGCCCTAGCAAAACTCTTAGTCCTGCCTTAAAACATTCGAAGCTAGTGGTAAAATTCAATCCAACTAAAGCTGCAACAAAGCACCAAAATGGGTCAACTACATATTATACAGACTTAACTCCCACTCTAGCCGCCTGAAAAAAGAAGAAAGTCCACATCTTTTTCTGGAGATAAATATCATTTATTTCAGCATTTATCATTCTTTCATAGATAATGTCTGGTATATGATGAAAAAATTTAAAGATACATGAAAAGACAAAAAAAGTGACCCATGGTCAAGAGAGGAAAGAGTTAATATAAGCTGACCCCAAGGTGGCCCAGATATTGGAATCAGTCATGGCCTTTAAAATACCTATGATAACAAAGCTAACAGACCTAGTTTGTAAAAGGTGGATAACATACAGGAAGAACTCAATCTCCCTGACTAGGGCAGCTACTCTTAACAGTTTCTTGTATACACAAAGGCCAAAATACTTTGTAGGGTTGGGGTCAATTAAGTTCTGGAAAAACAAAAGAAGAAAACCTTAATGGCTGACAGAAACATATTTCATTGCTCCTTATTGTTCACAGAGATATTCTCTTTATGCAGCCCTACCCAAAGCTCAGAGATATAGTTCAGTTCCATTTTAAGCTCCAGTCCTTATAACGCTTCTTCCAAACTGATATGGCAACAAAAAAAAAAAAAAAAAAAAAAATTAAGGCCTAACCAAAAATAAATTGATAGTTATCCACTACTCCCCCTTAAAAAAATCTGTATATGTCTGCAAATAGAATTCAATAGTATGTTGAAATACTTGTTACTACCAAGTAAGATTTACATCTGAAATACAAATATATAAAAAATACAAATACAAATATATACAAATTAGAAAATATATCACAACAGTATTTAAATTAGGAAAAAAAATCTGATTACCTTGGAAGAGAGGAAAAAGTAATTAATAAAAAAATCAATATTCCTTGCTCATAAACATCCATGTTTAAAAAGGTAGGAATAGAATAACATGCCTTCCTCATATATATACATGCAAAGTAAGTGTATGTTAACATGGTATTTCTAATCACTTTGAAAAAATTAACAATTTAATAATGATAGAACAATTAGTAATTGAGCTGGAGAGTATTTATAGTTAAAGCTACCTCATATATTTGTATATGTATAAATATGTTTCAAATGAAGTAAAAAAATGTAGTGAAAAAAATCAAAACTTGACTTTGAGACACTGTGATTACAAAAACAAAATTTAAATTAAAAAAGTAAACAAATCTTAAAAATAAAAAAATAAAAAAATGAATCTATGCGTCAAATTGGCAGCATAATTACACAAATGAGAACTTTCTAAAGTGACTATGAAACACAAGATACATTATACATTATACATTTCTAATGGTATAAAATATAAAAATAAAGGAACTTTAAAAAAATAAAATTTTTAGTAATCATATTTTTTAGTAATCATATTTTTG
>NW_011914680.1:0-2753 GCF_000151845.1 Pteropus vampyrus | reverse complement strand
GACAGCAGCATGAACCAGCATATGTACCATAGCATGCTTTAGGGTAAGAGCTCCATGTTTTCCATACCATTTTTGTAAGTAGTCCAGTGCCTCCAAACGAGCACCGATCTCAAAAGTGATTCCAGGACGATTTGGGGGCTTTTTACTCATCTTGAGATGCTATTCTTCAGTGTTCTTTTTTCACTACCTCGAGAGGAAAAAAAATGTTAGATTCTGATGCATAAAATGCATAAGGATTTAAACAGAATTCTTAAAACATTACAAGAGAAGCCAAAATAACTACCGAATTTTTTAAAAATTTGAATGATAATTACCAATATCTACAGGCAAAGTACTGTGCAACTTACGGGCAATCTATCAAGAATGAATTAAGAAAAAGGACATTAAAGAGATAACTGCTGAAAAAGAATAAACAATTGGGCATTAAAACTACAATGCTTTAAGTTTTAACTTAAAGAATAAACAATTGGGCATTAAAACTACAATGCTTTAAGTTTTAACTTAAAGAATAAACAGTTGGGCATTAAAACTACAATGCTTTAAGTTTTAACTTGGAAAATAACCAAGAAAACTCTCCACAGTAACAACTGAAAATGTTTTTCGGTCTTTGAAAAATCAAGACAGCTGAGCGCTCTGGAATATGACTACTGAAATTCTTAAGAGAAAAATTAACCAAATTTTTCAACAAATATTTAGTACCTGGTAACACAAAATACTTGATAAGACACTGAAGAACACACAAAGATGGAAAAACGACAGACACACTCCTCTGTCAGTGAAGATTTTAATAATTCCTCTTGTGATTAGGATTTTTCATTACCTATGATCTCCCACCCTGGCAGCAAATGATCCAATAATTTTAATTTAACATATGAAGTTCCAAAGAAAATTTCTTTCCTATACTTCACATTCAATAAGCAATGATGACATGCCCCTGTCAATTTCAATACTGACAATAAATGTGGTTGTAACATTCAAACAAGCAAAAAACTACAAAAGAGTTATCTATTCCTCCCTAGATCGCTGACACATGGATTATTTATTACCCTTTTGGACACAGGGGCTGCCCAGCACACTTGAGGTAGCCTCTTTTTCACTACCTAGTACCTAAAGAATATGAACTCATTTTTGATAGCCTGATCAAAATATAACAGGTAATCGGGAATGTAAATCTATTGTTATTAGGGGAGAAGAGATGGCTCTTAATTCTGGTACTTAGAATTACGAAAATGACAATGCTTCCAGTTTAAAAAGGAAAACACACAAATGTGTAGGTTTTTAAAATGGTTTAGTCACCACTCAAAAGGGACAAGACCTAACAGCAAACATAAAAACCAATTTTCCTCTTTGAAAAAAATCTGATCTCAAGGGGAGAAATAACACCAACACCTGCCATAAAATATGTGAAATACACTTAAATACTAATGGGGGTGGGGGGCGGATATTCTCTTGCCATGGAAGAAGCAAACACTAATGCGTTAAAGTTAACAGGAAGCTATCAGGGTTATTTGGTGTAAACGGCACAAAACCATGAATATTTTTAAGAGATCTGGTGCAACGTGTAAGGCAGCTACTTAAACGTCTGTGTAGAAATCTAATCAACCTTTCCTGCTGTTTGTCACGGGAAGAACTTCGCAGGGAGTAGCTCGCTAACATTTTCTAGGCTCAGACTGCAAACCATAAATAGTAATAGAATTACGACGTATAATTCCACAGTGATACTTCGGTTTGAGTAACCAGAAAAGGCTAGATTTCCTCTTTCATAGGTGGAGAGGGGAGATGAGGAGGGATCTGAATTAAAGAAAAGTAAGACAAAGTAAAAGTCTATTGGGGAAAAAACTTGGAGCAAAAAAGAGAAACGGAGACAGAGAGAACGGAGAGGAGTAAAAACGGGAAGAAAAGCGGGAAAGAATGGCAAAAAAAAAGAAAGAAGGATGGAGAAAGTTGTGAGAGATGACAACTGGAGGAAAGGGAAAATTATCAAGAGGATGCAACACTAGCAAAGTGAAGCAAAGGTCAGAGAATGGCCGCGGGGCCAAAAAAACGGTGGGGAGAGATGCGGGGCGGGAGGAGGGTGGCAGGAGACAGACAGGAAAGGCTCCGACAGCGCTGGCGGGGAGCTGGAGACGCCTCCAGGTTTGACAGTCGTCCGGCCCTCAGCAGGGGGGAAGGAAGGGAGGGGGTGAGGGAGCGGCGGCGCCCAGACAATAGGGGCGGCGAGTTATGGGGAGGAACGCGGGAGGGGAGCGGCCGGAGAGAGACACCGGCGCCGTGGCGTCCTGGGCGGCCAGGCGGGGGCCGGGCGGCCTCCAAGCCCCGCCGCCGCCGACGCCGCCTCTTACCGACTCGGCCTCCTCTCCGCACAGCAGTCGGGCCGTCCCGGGCCGAGCGGGGGCACGAGCAGGGCGGCCAGCCCGGGCCTCCGCCGCCGCCTCCGACTCCGCCTCCGCCCAGGCAGCGCCGGGGAGGGAGCGGGAGCGGAGCGCAGCGAGCTGGGGCCGCAGCGCCGGGTCGGGCCCGAGGTCGCGCGGGAGGGAGCGGGTCCGAGCCTTCAAACGCGCTCGGTGTCCGCTGCCATCGCCGCCGCTGCCACCACCGGCCAGCCCTGACGCGACGCCGGTCCCCGGCGACGTCAGCCGACCGCGACGCGCCGGAAGCGGGGCCTGGGCGCGTCACGTGACGCGCGGGGGCCGGGCCCGGACCGCGCAGCCGATTGGAGGGCCGCCGCGGGGGGCGGGGCTTCGCGGAGGGTG
>NW_011914679.1:0-1552 GCF_000151845.1 Pteropus vampyrus | reverse complement strand
GGCGCAGAGGGTAAGACAGGTGACCTGGGTGTGAAGCCTCGGCCGGTGTGGTTCCACAGCCCTTGCTCCCCCACCAGTGACTGCCCCTGAGAAGGGTTACGGAAGAGGGGTGGGGTCGCTCTCTCTGGAAATATTAACTCGGGAAAAAGTTTTCCATGGGGCAAGAGATTAAATGAAAAGAACCACCTTTCAGAAACAACTGTGACTTCTCGACCTTTTTCCTTGCATTTCAAGTTTCTCAGGTCTAGATCCTCAGAGATTTGACACAAATGAGATGCGACAGAAGAGAATCATCTAACATTGTCTGGTTCGCTTTACGGCTTCGGCCGGCAGAGGCTTCTGTAGCTGTTCACGGGACCAGGCAAAGAGCTGCCGCCGTGACGCAGCACCTGCTGTGTGCGATGCTTTATCTGCCTCATCCATAAGCCACAGCGCAGCCCTGCCAAGGGTTACTTCTTGTCATGCTGCCCCAATAGGCAAACCCATGTCAAGCCCGATGTGGGCCAGGCAGCCCTCCTTCATCTCCTAACCTTGCCCTTGGCCGGATGTGGCTTCCAAGCCTGCCTGCTTAACTGCCTCTGGTCAGGGAGTGACGTACCTCCTCCCTTACCTGCCACCAGTAAGGATAAGTCACCTACACACGGGGGCTGGGAAACAGAGGAAAGCACACGGTTCTTTGGCAAGCTCTAGCGGACTCTGCCACACCCTCATTTGAAATCACAGAGAGAATGTGTGACGTGCTACCCCAGGTCATTAAGGCTCCCGTGCCATCTCCCCGACCCCCACCCCCGCCCCGCCTCATCCCACGATGCTTCCCCAAGTAAAATCTGCTATGGTCATTTCCAGACAAGCCAGATACAATGACCTGCCTGTACTGCAGGCAATGCTAACCACCACCCACTCCCCACCACTAGGAACCCCATTATTGCTCATAAAATACAGCAGAACAGACACCCGCTGACTTGGCATACTTTCCATCAATGCCATAAATTCCTACTAGGCCTTGATGAAGGTCTGGTCATGTAGTTTTTTTAAAAAAACTACCCTGCTGTGATGGATATATCCCCTCCATCTGTCCCATGCTGGGTGAAATCTGCTACAGCTGCAAGCTACACCTGCTAGACAGCCAGACGGGTACCTTGGGGGTGAGTGGGGGGCAAATGAGCAGGTGGATGCTAAAAGCTGGCAACTACTTTGCAAAAATTTTCTTATCCTTCTGTAGCCTTAATGAAAATAAAAACAAAAGACATGAAATGCAAGCGTGGGGGGCTGGGGTAGAAACAAAGGCTGGTGAGTGAGGACTTTCATTTTCAATGCAAAATGTCATTTTGCATTTGCATTGTGGAAAGACAGGGCGACCCACTCTCCACCCCAACCCAAACTGAAACAGTTTACTTCTGTGTGGGTGAAATTCGAGTTCGAGTCGCAAGCGATCTGCTGTGGGGGAGACAGCTGAAGCTCAGTGCCAGCAGCTCCATTTCTCTCTCTCTCTCTCTCTCTCTCTCTCTCTCTCTCTCTCTCTCTCTCTCTCTCTCTCTCTCTCTCTCTCTCT